>NW_011499879.1:1682039-1714743 GCF_000495115.2 Populus euphratica | reverse complement strand
AATGATGAAAATGAATCTTAAAAAAAAAAAAAATCAAATCAGGCTAATCTTCAAAACTCATGTCTTAAGTCATAATATTGGGGTACCCTAGAAAGAGTATACTAAAAAAAATCATAAATGTTTTTTTCAACCCTCCAAAAATAAAATAAAAATAAATAGTAATTAGAAGAATAAGAATCAAATCTAGCATAAAAACTACATGAAATAAAACAATGAGAGATGTAATTGAAAAATAAAATAAATCAAGAAAATAAGAAAAATAAAAAAATAACAATTAAAAGAATAATAATCAAATATAATTATAATATTAAATGAAATAAAAGAATGACTTATTAAATCAAAAAATAAAATAAATTAATAAAAAGATATAAAAAATAATAATTAAGAGAATGAGGACCAAATTTGATAGATGAAAAAAATAAAAAAATATTAAAATTAAAAAAAAATCAATTCTATAAATTATTTCAAATAATAAAAATAATAACTAAAAAATGATAGACTAAGTTCAAAGAAAAACCAAGTTGAAGGTTTGGTTTGAAAAATTAGAGGGTTTAAACAGGAATCGGAAGGAAGAAGGGAAAAAATGAAAATAAAAAAGTTTTGACAACAAACTAGCAGTTCCTTAACCACATAGGTTGCCCAAACTTGGAGGGGACGCTTAGCATTTTCCAACACCACTTTGAATTTGGTGTTTGGCCAATCAGCTAAGTTGCACAAGGTGTTCAAAACCTGTGGATATGTCGACGAGTCAATCATCCTTTTTAATAATATTTAAAATTGATAAATTATCAAATCACCTTCTAGTTCTTGTGGTAATAACAAAAAAAAATTATAATTAAAAAAAAAAAGACTATGACAGTAAGTCTACGAGTTTTTGTTGTAATGGTAAGTTTGGTATCCTACTGTTTTTGTTTAAAAAAGTAAAAGACCAAGCAACTTTTTTTTTTTTGGATAATTTAGTTGTTTTTTTAAAAAAAGTAAAAGACCAAGCAACTTTTTGTTTTTTTTTTTTGGATAATTTAGTTGTTTTATCATCCAAAAGGTGAGATAATTAATTAAATCTCGATCAATTTGATAAAACAAAATAGACCCTGTAAAAAGATAATTTTGCCCCCCGATTTTTTATTTGCTGGCTGTACTGTGGAGGGCAAAAAATCAATACACTCCACTGATCTATATATTTGATTAGCAACTGAAAAATAAAATAAATACTTTAAAAGGAAGAAAAAGAAGAAGAAGCATCAGCCAAAGGAACCAACAAAATGCAATGTTCGGATAGGGACAGATTCGTTTATGACAACGTCAAGGCACGCTACTTTTTTTCCTTTCCAGACACACAAGGGCAGATACATGTTTATCCACATGAGGAAAGCTGGTCGTTGGATGCTTTTATTTCAGGTGAGATTACAAGCTTGCCTGAAAAACACTATTTAGTTTGTTTGTTTTTCCTTCTATTCGTCCAAAGAATTTATTTAGAATTATATAGAATTTATTTCAGGTGAAATGTTTGGGCATTCTGATTCCCAAAATTGATGAGGAGTTTCTCTAACTTAACACTGTTTTTTTCTTCAATGTGGAAACACACGATAAAAAGATGGACTGGAAGAATCTTTTCTAAAGAAGGAATGACTTTTTGGGCTCTTGGTCATGATCAATGCTGACAATGCTTGTATGACTTTCTTCCTCTGTTGTAGCCTCGATAAGGAGCACAATGACAGAGCTTTTTTAATCAATTTCGGTAAAATTCAGGCCTTGCGTCTGCAAAAATCAGAATGTATTGCTTCTACACACAAGGGACGTTTTTAATTGGCAGACGATCATGTTCCAGTTTGCAGGGGAGTGGCCGCATAGAAGATGTTTGTAACATAGCCGAAAAGGATGAGAGAGACGAAGGACCTGTGAGTTGGGATAATAACAATGAATGGCTTACATGAATTTTAATCATCCCGTCATGTTGACAAGTTAGGGAATTGGGAAGCGGGGTGAAGGCTTGCGCTTGAATCTGTCTTGTGCATTTTCTCTCTTTATACAAATGGATTAATCTAATCAAGCTGTAGAGAGAGAGAGAGAGAGAGATTCCAATCTTGAAGGAGAAGGTGGAAGACATGATATGATATCAGTTCCATTTACACTTTTCTCTTCTATGAATTTCCACTAATAAAGTATTCATCTACCTCTTTTCCTTGCAAAAACTTTGGCAACAAAGGCAGGAGAAATCAAACAAAGAAATGGAGATGATCATGAAATGATTCTTTTCTTCTCTGGCCGTGTTCCATGTTGAACATACAACAGTGTAGATCAAATTACATAACCTTAGCCATGGAGTTTACAGCGTTTTAGAGCAATGCTAGACCCCTTATTGGGGAGATCTACACAGCGAAAGGAAATTGCAGCAAGGTCATTCCATAAAACCACAAAACCCAGCTGAATTCGAGCTGTTCTTTTGGCTGCCAAGACCAAACATTTGTTCAAAAATCAATATTGCAGTCCTGCAATTTGCCTGCCCTGATTAGAAAACCGAAGGACCAATACATCCATTTCCATAATAAAAAAACTGCCAATGCAACTCCTCTAAGAAGAACAAAATTAAACCTTGATTAGTGCTATACATTTCTTTCAAACAAAACATCCTGTGCTCGACACAATAACAAATGAAGCCAGGAAAAAAAAAAACAAAAAAAAGGAAGAAAGCACGAGTACATTTCACATTTAGAAATGCATACTAGACCTCTAAACTTGGTGCGTTGAAGCCGTATAATCTCTAGGAAAGAGAAAAGGAAAAGGAAACCCTGTATGAACATCCACTTTGAGGCTCAACATATGCCCATGTTCATCTACCCATGAACAAGATGAACCTGGAATCATAAAAATACTAAAAATTCTCAAACTTTCAAGACCCCATTTTGCACAAAAGTTCAGACGCACATTATATTATAGGTTGAGAAGCTTTCCCATTATCCAACAAATCAAGAATCTCTGTCCTGCTCCTTACAATCCTATGAAACAATTCTCTAATCTGCTGCTGTAAAGGCATCAACCCTTCCTCCATTCTCTGGCAAATCTCCGCCAGCTCCGCCACCCGCGCAGCCACTTCCTCCAACTTCTCGGCCTCCGCAGGAAATTGGAATCCATCAGCAAATTCAATCAAACTCTGCCCCAACTTCTCCATCCTTTGTATCTCCTCTCGCAGTCCAGCTGACCCTTTTTTCTCTTTCTTTTTCCATTCCTCTCCAATCTTCTCCTTCATCCCAATTATGCTATGTGCCCACACAAATTGCTTTGGAATCTGAAAATGTGTTGACAATCCACTCCTTTGTTGACATGGAATTGCGGCCACAAGAGCCCACATCACAAAAACCATAACATTACTCATTATATAAACAGGCTGAGCCAATCCCGTTGATTCTCCACCTCTTGGTACCGTCAAATTAGAACACATAGCCTGAATTTGTTTTGCAGCAGACCAGTTTTTAGCCACAACCATTGACGAAGATCGAAAAGAACCGTGAGTAGCTCGGTCCTTATGATTACCCCCGCTGTTACTTCCTCTCCTTCCAAAAGACCAAGTTCTCTCTGCATACCTTGAATGATCATTTTCTTTATCATCAATTGTCAAAGCAGACATCAAAGCGCTGAGAGCCTTTCTAGCTCGCTTAACTTGACCATCACCAATCGGTTTCTGCTCTAAAGCAGAAACAACAATCTCAGCCAATTTTTGACATTGACGAATAGAATCAACCCCGCTAGAAACGGCATTACAAATATCAAGAGCTTTAACAGCACGTTCCATAAAATCAATAAGTAAACGATCCAGTGGCGGTTTAAGTATTTGAGAAGGGTCACGACCCATAATTAAAACAGCTTTGAATTCTGCCTCACAGCACAGCAAAACATCAACTAGTTTTCTTAGCCAAGAAATCGAGAGAAATGGCTCACCGGTGGAAGGATAATCTTCAGGAAACGATAGTAAATCAGCAAAACGATCACCTGTATGTCTTTGAAAAAGCTCCAGGTCTTCTAGTTCTTGTTCATGGTTACCATCCATAGCAATTACTTGGTTTCTTCTAATGCTGATTCTGCCAAGAAATGATTGCTGATGCTCTGTAGCAGGCATCTTTAAGGTCTTTTTGATGATGATTTGAAAAGAAAAAAAAAACACAAGACAAGTGACGATGTTTTTGTTCTTGTTTTTATGGTTTTCAGATTTGAAACTGAAGATTGGTGGTTAAGGGGTAGTGTTTGTGTGTGTGTTTTTTTGTTGTAGGAGGGGAAAATGGAGGAAGAGAGGAACAGGTCAAAGAAGCAAGAGGCTCTTTTGTGAGATAGAGAGGCAGTTGCGCAGTTATATACGAGGGAGTGTAGATGGTTTTACGGCTTTTGTCTTGGACTAGACCGTTTCTTCTTCTTTTTACGGAGGCTGACTCGGTTGGGGCTTTTTGCAAGGATACTTTGTTTTTTCTCCCACGATTGTTGGCTCATATAAAATGGGTACATTTTAAAGTGGAAATAATTGGTATACAATGAAGAGGAAAAGGAAATGAATGGCTATGTAGCGCTGTTGTTTATTTTATGAAAATTTATTTATTTTTATTTAATATTCTTTTATATATATATATATATTTAAATTATTTTAATATGTTGTATTAATGTTAAAAATGTTATTTTAATATATTTATAAATAAAAATATTTTAAAAAACAATAACTATTATATTTTTAATTATCATTTGTGTTGTTTGTATTGTTTAACCGACAACAATATATATAAAATGAATTCGTAATAGTTATTTTTTGAGAAATTTAATTTAAAACTTTAGGTGTTCAGGTATGTTACGCATTATTTTCTTATTAAATATTTTTGAATTTGAGTTATTGTCACTCTGTTAACACTGGCAAACATAATAATAAAAGTAAGGATGTTCTTTATTAATAAAAGTTTGTTATTTACAATGCGGAGAAATGGTTTAATTTTAGTAAAATATTGATATATTTATCACAAAAATAAACAAGTCTTTATCGTGTTGTTATCCCTAAGCACAAGAAATCTGAACTTTTTAGATACTCCCCTTTTGTCGCTACCGATCATGAATAGTTATGTCAAATTACTACTAATAATGGATCAAGGAAAACATCTAGAGGGGGAAGGAAAATATCACCCCGTCTATTAAAAAAAAAAAAGATTTGTCAGCATGCCCTGTAGGGGTACACGTCAATTGATATGATTGCAAGCATCCACTTGCATGTCTGATTGATTTATTTTCATAATGGAGCCAGATTTTGATTTTAATTCGGTATTTATTAATATGGAAATTAAATTATCCTAACTTGTATCAACCGTCGCATGTCTTGAGATATATGAAGGAAAAACCTTTTTTAAAAAAAAAACAACCCGCTCAGCTGGACACAGTGAGTGGGTAGATGCATCTACCGAGACGGAGAGGAACCTTTACGAATATTCCAAAAAGGAAAAACAAATTGAGAAAAAAGAACGAAAATCCTCGGTGTGACGAAAGGCTAGCGAGATGTATTCTCGTTGTTTAAATAAACAAATGAGGGCATTCTGGTAAAAGCAGTGGAGAGCCCCTGCGTCATCTAGAAATGACAAGTTGATCGCAGCGAGGAACGCGTCTTTGCGCGACGCATGGGCAAACTAGTCTGGTCGAATGGTCAGAGAAATAAGGATAAATTAAGAAATAAAGGACAGATCATTTTCTAGTCCCTATTCTTTCCTCGTCTTAACTTTAGTCTGTCATGTTCCTCTGACCTTTATTCGTTCTTGTTTGATCAACGGGCAACCTTTACCTGTTTAATTTTGTGTTATAAAAGGGCAATTGTTTGATCAACGGGCAACTTTTACCTGTTTAATTTTGTGTTATAAAAGTAATTTTTAAAAAACTTAATTTTTTTTATTTTTTAATAAATATAGTTTTAATATTTTTAAAATATTTTGATGTACGAATATCAAAAATAATATTTTAAAAATAAAAAAAATTATTTAAAAAAATCACAGTCACACTATCAAACAAGCTATTTACTCCTTATCTTCTAAATAAGAGTAGATTAATACATAAAATTAAAAAACCATTCAAACAAAATTGATCTTGTATGTTTATTAAAGCAAATCATTTTTTTAAAAATA
Organism: Populus euphratica; assembly: GCF_000495115.2. NCBI lineage: Eukaryota > Viridiplantae > Streptophyta > Magnoliopsida > Malpighiales > Salicaceae > Populus > Populus euphratica. Next base: position 1,708,606 of record NW_011499879.1, on the reverse strand, counting down.
AATTGATTTGTTGAGTTGATTATTTGGATAATTAACTTGATTTTCTTTTCTTTTTTCTATAACCATGATTAATTAAATTATAAAATCAAACAAAATGGTATCATAAATTAATTTTTTTTAAAGCTCAATATAATATGACAGCTTAGAAGATAATTATAGGTATGTGTTACATGCACAGAATGTTTTTAAAAAATAATTCATGAATATCAAATTATAACTCAATTGATACCTGTATCCCTTAATCTCTTAATAGATTTTAAAGATTGAACATTTTTTTATAATAAAAATTAATTTACTAAATGATTTGAATTATTAAAATAATTATAAAACTACTGATTAAACCATCAAATTGCTAAACTCAAACACCAATTAATTTATTCTATAGTAATTTTTTTAAAAAAAGAAGAAAACAAAAGGCTGGTGTTATATATATATATATAACGATTTAATATAATCGATTCCTAACCACGTAATAACACTGAGAGATTGGGGCCAATATTTTTTGAACCTAAGAGACTGGAGGCTCAATAAATCTAGACTTTGGGGACTAAGAATGATTTATCCGAAAATAATCACAACCACCAACAAATAAATGAAAAGGTATGTGACCGGGTCATAGACTTTTTTCTCTTGATTCCCCCCTACGCGACCGCACGATCACCTTTGCTCACCCTCCCGCCATCGAGCGTTATTTCTTATTTGTAATTTCCGGCCGTCCACCTCATCTGTCAGCTCATCAACTAATCTAATAATTTATTTTTATGATGATGTATACATATCTTTACTTTATATATAATAAATGATGATGATGATGAATTCAAGTGAGTCCTGTTGTTCTGGTTTTGATTTGATTATTTTTTTTAATGGGTCAGTCACGTAGTCACGTCATCATCACCGTGATGCATGTTGACTCGAGTATTATAAAGCTTTTTTTTTAAAAAAAATAAATGTGGCTATACTTGATAGACTTTTAAAATAAATGTGGCTATACTTGATAGACTTGAACCTGTAATCTAAAAAAAATCATAAAATTAAATTTTTAATTAATAAAATATAAAATTTAATTTTAAAAATAAATATTAAAATTTAAATTTAAAAATATATTTTACATTATATTAAAAAATAAAATTAAAAAATAAATTTAATAAAATTACAAAGAAAATAAAGATTAGAATTGACATAAAAAGTAAAAATAGTTTTGCAATTAAAGAATCAGATTGAAAATAATGATGGAGATAAGAAAAAAAAATAGAAATCAAGACAATAAAAATTAAATTAAAAAATATAATACATTCAGTTTGAATTAAATGATAAAATTAAAAACCACTAAAAGTTTTACAAAATAACAAATGATAAAAAAAATATAAATCTAACTAACAAAAATTACATTAAAAAATATAATATTTGATAAATTAGAATTGAATTATGAAATTAAAAACAAATAAAACTTTTATATAAAAATCAATTTAAAAAATTAAAAATTAAAAATAAAAATTGAAATTGAAATACTACCAACCAAGAGGGTGAGGTAATATTTTTTAGAAGAGAAGAGAGAGAGAAAAAAAAAATTATCAATGCTAAACCAAACCACCAATGTAAACAACTGTCATATCAATAAAAAGAAAATACAACAATATTTTTAATTAATAACATAATAAAATAGCACTTTTAGATGCTAAAATATATCACAAGCACTACCAAAAAAGTACAAGATCCTCTCAGGCGTTCAAATTTTTGTTTGTTGTTGCTTTTATTTAGACAAATATAAAATTGATCCTAAATTACCCTTGTGGTTAAAAAGAAAACATCATGAAAAGTTGAAAACACCTCTTGTACTTAAATTTAATTTTTTATTTTAAAGATATTTTTATAATTTCATGATATATTTTTATTATTTATTATATTTATTCAAATACTAAAATTCCTCATAATCAAAAAAATTATTATGAAAATATAAAAATACCTTTCAACATTAGTTTTTTAATGGTCTGCAAACGTATATGGATTGTTTTATTTTATCGTAAAATACTTATTTTTTCCTGCTTTCTTTGGTGATGACAAATAAACTATGCAAAAATTCATTAATACACTTTAAAGCCTATTTTAAGTTTTCCAAGTGGAGGAGGAGAAACATTCAGTGAACAGTAACAATGAATTTGAAGTTACAGTTATTTCCCGAAGGTTTTAGTTCTTTACTGTTCCAGGTGATAGTAATAGAAAATTCAATGTATGTATCTATACAAACTTTATAGTACGTGTATCTACTTTATTTTTTTTTATTACTTGTAATTTTTTTCAACTTAATGTCTTTAATTTTATTTTTATATTCTAAGAATCTGTACCTTCTTATATTTTTTTCAATGAATTATCTCTATTATTAGAATCTTTTAAATTGTCTGTGATATCCATGCCATTAAATTAACAAGCAATATCTCTTTTTTCTGGAGTGTGCCGTTCATAAAATCAAAAAATAAAAAAAATAAAAAAAGATAAATATGTAAACCGTGCTCTGGAAGAAATTTTTTTAATCCCTTCTTCTCTGTGCGGGTAAAATGCATTAACTCGGGAAAAAAAGAGCAGAAAAACCCCCTTCTAAAACATGATGTCACTCCCTTCTTCTTTTTACTGTTGTTTATGGATTTTATATTTAGGAGTTTCTTGATAACAATAACTTGTCCTTTGTTTTTTTGTTTTGTTTTGTCTTGGGATCTCGATGTTTGTATATTTAACTAAAGGCTCTGATAAAGTACAAGCACCAAAATTTGTATTGCCTCCGACTTGGGCCATGTTGGAAAGAGGCAAGATATGCAAAGGATAGCCAGGATGGTTTGTTTTTATGTTTTGAAAATATTTATAAAAAATTAAAATTTTTTATTTTAAATTGATATATTTCAAGTTTTTAAATTATTTTATGTTTTGATATTAAAAATAATTTTAAAAAAATAAAAAATATTATTTAAAAATATTTCTAAGTGAAAAATATTTGAAAACTAAATATAACCAAATTTTCAAATAGACTTATTTTTAAAATTCCCATCTATTTCCAATGTTTTGTTAGAACTCTACTTGTGAAGTTTACTGATTGAACATTTTTAGTCTCTTGACTATTTTTTATTGAGTGATTTTCAGGGGGCGGGGAGGGGGATAGAGAGCTGACTGTTTGGTGAATTCGACTAAAAATTCGTTACAGTACGTTGACAAACATTAACTTTGATTGTGATTTGAATCTCAACATGTCTCTATAGCACTGATCGTTTGTCTACTCGAGAATAGCTAAAGAAAATTCTACATTTTGTTGTTTGTGTTTGTATTGGTTTCAGTAATTGCTTGTTGTTGTTAAACATTTTGTAGTTTATGTTTGCATTAGTTTCAGTAATTGCTTGTTGTTGTTAAAGCAATTTAAATTAATATAAAAAATAAAAAACAATTTTGTTGTGGATTTGTGCTCGAAATTAAATTTTATTTTATAAAAATAACAGTGCTTGAAATTCTATAAAATCAATTTTAATAATATATTAAAGTAATTCAAATTAATATAAAAAATACGAATATAAAAAAATATTGGAGTTATTATCAATTGTTTAATATAAAAAATATGAGTATAAAAAAAAATATTGGAGTTATTATCAATTGTTTACTCTTAGGTACTTATTTTAAATTAAATAAAAAATTATATACAGGTTAAACTAAAAATACTAGTTTATTATTAATAAATAAAATAAAATAAATATATTATTTAATAATTTTTATAATCATGTTTTATAAAATTTTAAATTATTTTTACTTTAAATTATTTTTATATATATAATAACATTAAAAATAAATTTTAAAAAATAAAAAAATTATTTTAATATATTTTTAAACAAAAATTATTTTAAAATATAATCACACTATAATACCACCTCAGTAATTTTAACCAAATCTCACAAGCGGCCGTCTATTTGACACACTTGTCCACTTTCCCAGTGGTAAATTTCAGCATATTTTTACGACATTAGTCAACTGTTAGTTTAAAGCCCCCTTTGTGCTGCACCTCGTTGACAAATAACTAACTAATTTTTTGCTATAATTATTTTTTAAAATTTTTTTTATAAAATAATATAAAATAAATAATTTTTAAGATATGTTGATATTAAAAATAAAAAATTTAAAAATATTATTTTAATTAAAAAACATCTTATACTTCAATACCAAACACAAAAATTAAAAAAAAAAGGCTTTTACACGGGCCAACCATTTATTATTGTCGACTGCAATCATTTCTTGCCTCTTCGTTTAATGAAATCAAATAAAATTCTGAAAAGAAAACTGAAAAAACAATTATGAATGTTATTCAAACCTGATACCGACTTGGCAACTACTTCGAGATTTAAGGAGATTAGCCGGCCTAGGCTTCGATCGTTACAGATGCAATAATGGACCCACCAAAAAACTTTCGATAAAAGAAAGAAAGAAAAATGGATGGACAGTGCAATCACAATCTACTGATCTCTGTGGCAACGTGGTAAATCTCCCCCCCACTCCCTCGCTCACCAACATTACCTCACCATAAGTAGCGTTAATTGTGGCAAGAAATCAGACAAAAGAATAGAAAATAAAGTGATCGAGACATTGTTTTTTTTCCAATTTACTTAGGAGACGATGCATGTATTGACAAATCAAGCCGACCATGGGTTGATGTTAGGATCCGAAAGCAACTTTAAGAATATTTATAGATTGTTTTTGTTTTTTAATTAATTTTTATGATTTTAAATTATTTTAATGTGTTTATATCAAAACTAAATTTTAAAAAATATTATAATTTCTTTATTGATTTTGAATGCTTAAGTGTCGTTTCTATCGTTTTCTGTCGGGGTGAAGATACCGTTTCTATCGTTAATTACCGTTAAAGAGGCCTCTTGCTCAATCAGGAAACACCCTGCCCCACCGATCATCTCTTGGTCAGATCATCCATGCACAACATATGTTTAGTGTAACGTATAATTTAATCAATTTTCATGTCTGAGTGGTAATATTTTGCTCAGTCCAGCATCAGCGTTTGGATTGATGTAATTTACTGCAAGAGATTTTTGTTTTGTATTCTCCCATTTAATTCGAGACCCATACAGTAACATGAAGACCCATGCTTTTTTATTTTTCTTTAAGAATGAAAAACAATTACTTATTACTCGTAATATTTCATTATATATATATATATATATAGTAATATTTCAGGTTATGATGTGTTGTGGGTTTTTTGTGTTTTTATATATATATATATATATATATATTTGCTTATCATATAGCCAGTATCTTAAAGATATAGTAGCTAACTAGTAATATTCAGGTTATGATGTGTTGTGGGTTTTTTGTGTTTTTATATATATATATATATATATATATAATGTGATGTGATTTTTGAGGTACATGTAACCGATTTTTTTTAATCACAAGCTAGATTAGATAGCTTATCAAAATGATTTGAAAAATAAAAAAAATTAAATTTTTTAAAAGATATTTTTAAAACGTAGAAACAAACAGATCTGCGCAACACATTTTTAAATTTTTTGTACATTTCTAAAATCTAATCAAATTTTTGTGCTTTTGACATCAACACTCTTCAAATTTTTATTTTTTTAAAGTTGCTTGGAATGCGAGTTTTTAAAAAATTAAAATTTTTTTGTTACGCTGGTTTCAAAAATATTTTTAAAAAATAAAAAATTATTTTAATATATTTCATCACGAAAAACACTTTAAAAAACAATCACAACCATTAAAAAAATCTACCTACAAAACTCTTTTAATTAAAGTTATTGTTATTATTTTTATTATAAAATAAATCATTTAAATTTAAAAATCACAACATTATCTCAATAAACATTATTGGTGGCCAAAAGTCTATACAAATCACCATCAATACATGCTAATCACAACATTATCTAAATAAACATTTTTGAGAATAAGTAATATATTCAATCATACATATCAACTTTCAAACATAATCACTAAATAACTAACAAGTTAAATTTGCATAATATAATTATCCAAATTACATGTTTTTTTAATTTGTATTATATTTTACACAACCAAGAGAAACATTTAAAAAACATAGCATGTTTACATGTCCATCACTTAAGCCTAGAAGAAATATGAAATAAACAAACTATTGCTCTTGTTTGAACTCAAAAGATCCTAAAATCAAATACAAACTAACATAAATATACAACCTTAACAACACCCCTTCAGTAGGCAAATCATCAAAATTTCTTTTCTTATTCCTATTTTTTAAAGAAATTTAACATATTATTTGAGGTCAAACAACTAAATTAAGCTTGATTATAAATTATCACCGGTCCTTATCTTATAAAGAATTAAACTATTTATTCTAGATATTAAAACAATGATACTAAATATTCATAGCTATAAAAAAAATAATGAAAAATATTCTCAACCATCAAACAATGATGCCAATTATTTTATTTGATGCAAAATGTTCCTAGTCATTAAAAAATAATGTCAATTATTCTATTAATTCCTTTTTTCCCTTTCATTTATTTCTATAACCATTTGTTCGAGTCAAGAACTACAATGATGAAAATCATAAAACTTAAAACTAGTGTAAAGTTTTGTGCACTTACCTGCAGCATATGCATATCCTGTTCCACAAGCATGCTATCCATTTCTAGCACTTTCTCCTATGTCAATAAGATTTTCAAATCATTAGAGACATAACAAATCAACACATGGATCCTATCTCGGCTTCTATTTAAAACATATTTACAATTTAACAATAAAGTAAATTCACCATAGTCAACACACATCCATACTTTCCAACGTTCCCATCATTTATCAAAACTTAAATCTACTATTTACTCAAGTTATATTCATTTATTCCCATGACAATGCACAACCATGCATTTAAACACATGAAGTAGCATCCATATATTAAATTTAATCAATTTTTTCACCTTAATATACCCTTTTTATATAGCACTTTAAACCATTTGACCCGACACTTTTAATACATGTTGTATTATCACATAACATTGATCATTAGTATAAACTCACTTAGCACAACGACTCCTATCTTTTTTTTATCATGTATTTTTTAGCAAAATTAATTTATAAATTCCAAGACATTTATTTCCTTTTTCATCATTTTATAATTATTTTCAAGTGTTTTGAATTCAATTTTCAAAAGTAATTCAAAACAACAATCCATACAAAAACTCATTAAAACTCATTCTTGCTATTATTCTCTCAATATGACCAAAACTACACCTATACAATCATGTGTTCCTTTCAACTTCTCTCTTTTAAATTTTATTTTAAATCCATTTATTTACACATATAAACAACCATTATATAAGAATCCCTATACAATTTTATATTCTTTACCCTACCATATGTTTTGGATGAATAGCCTCCGTAGACAACCATGGGCTGTCCTTCAATTCCTATCATGAAAACCCATCTTAAGATAGTTAAAACACACATTATGATAAATTCAAACACATATAAAATCCAATTAATAAGTCCAACCCTCCTAAACATTACTGGCCATAACTTCTCTAAAGAAATCCATTGGTCTTTTTTCAAATTTCCTTGTAATCTAACTAAACTCATTCATTAAGCACCCTAATTAACACACTATATAATAAATTTATCAACAATCATTCATTATTCCATCAAACCCTAAGCTTGAACATGGTTTCATAATTAACAAATACTTAAAAATTCATTAAAACCACACTATACTTGAAAAGATGTTATCATACCTCTTAAACACAACATTTTAAATCAAATTTTTATATTTTCTTTGCATCCTTTTTTTTTTGTATATTTGAACCTTTTTTCTCTAAATCACTCTCTAACCGTTGTTTTTCTTACCCAAAATTTGTTGATCTTATTATGTTTCTTTCAATAATTCACTTTACACACTTGAATTCACCACCCGAGAACTCGGTCTTACCCTATTTTTTAATGTTGAATTTGAATATATAAATATCTGAATTTTATTTCACTTTTTTTTCATTATCGAGTTTATTTTTTTATCCCATAACATTGTAATTTTTTTCTTCTGGGAATTTACATTCTCTCTTCTAAAAAAAATTCCATCCACAAAATTAATTTCATACCTACACTCGTAAATAATTATGGATACTTCTTTCTCTTTTCCGGCTCTCTCTTAAGTCTCTCTTTATGCTTGAGAGTTCTTCGATAATATCTTAATTATTGGTCTCTCTTTAAAAGTTGAGTCTTATTTGATTTTTAAAAGAATGTGTGGTAGAATTTGTGATGGATCCACTTCAACCTTTTGCAATAAAAAAAAGATGGAACACATTATGTATTTTTGCTAAGTGTAGGGATAACTTTATCTTATAAGCAACTAGTCCTACCCTTTTAATAATCTTAAAAAAACCCTATGTATCTTGGTGCTAATTTCTTTTTCATTCTAAACTGCATGATGTTCTTCCAGAGTATAACCTTTAGAAACATCTGGTCTTCCAGTTCAAATTTAAAAGACTTTCTTTGATTATTTCCATAGCTCTTCTTCCTATCCTAAGTTGCCTCTATTCTCTCCTTGATAACATTCACTTAATCAGTGATGAACTGTACCAATTCTAGTCAAATAAATTTCTTATCACTCACTTCCTCCTAAGATAAATGAGTACATCACCTTTTTTATACAAAGTTTAATAGGGAGCCATTTCTAGTATAACATGATAACTATTATTATAAGTAAACTCTACTAGTAGCAGGTGATCCTACTAACTTCCTCCAAACTCAAGTATACATGACCTTAATAATCCTTTAAGGTTTGTGTTGTTTTTTTTTTCAATTGACCATCTATTTAAGGGTGAAAAGTAGTACTCAAATTGAATCTGGTTACTAGAACATGTTGTATACTTGACCATAGTTAAGATGTGAACATTGGGTCTCAATTAAACATAATGAATATCGGTACCCCATGTAACCTTATCACTTTATTTATATATAACCTTGCTAACCTATCAACTAAATCTATCATCTTTATTGGTAGAAACAAAGCAGATTGGTAGAAACAAAGAGACTTAGTTATCCAATTTATAATAATTGATATAGCATCATTATCAATCAAATCTATGATTTTCTTCAAAAAAACATTTATGAGTTTATTATGATCTCATGATTTAGGTTATGAATTTTATATACCTTTTCAGAATATAAGTTTTTTTTTTTAAAAATTATTTCGTTTGTGTTTGTTTTTCATGAGATTATTTTAATTCATTTATAATTTTTTTATATATAAATAAAATTTATTTTTCAAAAAATATTCTTTTTTAAATAATATTTCTTATGTGTTCGACCTCGCATGATATTTTTTATGGTATGAGTTTATTTAGTCAGTTTTATTTATGTTTATATTTTATGTTAGAGGTTGTTAACAATGTAAATTTATTTTTTATTGATTTAAATAAATAAGTTTAGTGAACACAATTGAGTGAATGTCTTATCTTATGTGATTGAATACCTTGATATACATTAATCTCTCAATTTTTTTTGATTTCTCATTTGTTTATTGCTAACGATTTTTTCCTGTTTATTTATATAGATGTTTATTAATTTATTTAATTAGATATTTATATAGACTTTTTAAATTATACTTTAAATTTTTTTATGTAATAAAACACTTCAAATAATTGTTTTTTTATAAAAATTATAACTTGCAAGCGAGCGCGGGTTAGATAGCAGCCACTATAACATATTTTTAGTCTAAGAATTTTAGATGGGCCAGCTGCAGGGAGTGCAATTGCACCGATCCGGGAAAATAAACAAGGCTGCTTTAGGTTGTAAAAAAATGTTAGACGGACCCAGCTTCAGTGAGAGGGCACCCTATAGCTGCCTTTTCAGCCATTTATCTCATCAAGGGCTAGATTGTGGGCCTTCAGGCAGAGTGTCTCTTTCAAAAACCAGGGGCTTCATTATCTAGCCCAACTCAAATAGGAACCATGGTGGTGGGTATCTTTGTCTTGTTATTGCAAAATTGACAATCAATTCCATGGTGGAAAGAATGATTATGATTTACATAAACCTAAATAAAGCCAATTAATAAACCAGGGCGGATTGATTCCTTGTTCTAGGAAAACTGCAATATACATTGTCCTGCATGGATGATGCCAAGGTTCCTTTCCAATCACTTTCTGAAGCACCAAAACATGGATTGAAAAACATACATGACCCTTCAAATCTATGTCCACAGCCATGAACATAGCCCGGAACACACGACTCAGAATCCTGTCGGATGAGATGATTCTGTTCTCTTTCCAGTATTGTTTAAATGGCTTGAAGAGTTACGATTTCACTTCATGTGTGCTATAGCACTCAGCCTAGAGCGTGTACATTGTTTCCGGTCTTGTTCTCAACCGATCAGTTTGATAGACTTGGAAGCAAGTTATAAAATATTGATGTCGGAGAAAGGAAAGCAGACATAAGATATATATGCCATAAAGTATTTCAAATGGGCGCCACCTTTAGACTTGTTATTTAACTCGTGTTGCGCCATTTTTTCCATATCTAGCAAGCAATGGTGGGGGGCAGGGGAGAGAGAAAGGAAGGTGGAGTCCCGTGTGAGGATGGATGGAAGGGAAAGGATGAGCACCGCATGAAAAGAAAGAGAAGGGTCCATATGAAGATTCATGGTGGGGCATGAGTGAAGAAATACCATCATTCAAATACATTATTATATTGAGATAAACAAGGCTGAGAAACCATGGGAACGCATCTAAGCAAAGAGCTCAAGGTAGAGTCTTTCCATCCATGATTAATAACTTAACCAACCATGCTTTTGAAGGCAAAGTCCCAAAGATTTTCTTGCTAACGGGCACTTAAATTCTAAATTGGTAGGCCCTGTGCCTCTCCGTTGCTCCTCCTCAAAGCTAAGTATAATCATTTCCCCCTTTTCAATATCGCTCTAAAGAGTCTCTTTTAAAAAGGATTTGTATATTACTTTGAAAGTTTTAGCTTGCGATCCATCCAAGCAAAAGTCACAATCTTATTTTCACATCAAATATGGTGGATGATTTGCATCAATCAACAGAATAGTGCCCTCGCTTTCATTCCCTGCGAAATCTCTCTCTCTCTCTCTCTCTCTATATATATATATATATATATATATATTAACAACGTAGATGGATCATATATATAGATATATCTATTTATATGATCCATCTACGTATAACAACGTTTAAAACACCATACCAAACTATACAAAGATATACACCAATTCTTGTTTATGTTTCTAACTAACCCGTGAACTTCGATGTCACTAGATAAAGACCTTGTGTTTATCTAACACGCGTGAATTGGAATAAAATATCGAGTATTCAACTGTATTATGGCATGTACGCACATACGTACGGACAATACCGTACGTATTCAGTAGCAATCAGAGAAGAAGATCACGCACGCACGCACGCACGCACATGTATATTGTAATGTAATTTCGATGGTTTATCCCAACAAAAGGGTGGATTTATGAGTAACATGCGACATTCGTATGTTTTTGGGCCCTTAATTCCCTCGATCGTGAATTTAATGATTTACCGTATCAATTACAAAAATTATATGTATATTTTTTATTTGAACTCGAAACTTAGAAATGGATATTAATATTAATAAAGTTATAACAAATTAATTAGTGATATTCATTTGAAATGGAGTTTGGTGAATTACAAAAGTAAAATAAAAAAGAGAAAAATAAAATAAAATGAAGTCAAGCCAGAAGCGTGTGTGTGAGATAATGAGTTATGCGCACATTTCTTTCGTGAGAAGATTTTAAATGAGCTTGGATCAAAACAGTTTTAATTAATTGATTTGTGCAAAAAAATTCATCTTAAGATGGTATCGTTGAGTTAGGTAATGTTTTTGTAACTCAACTGATATTAATTAATATCCTTTCTTCCTTCAAAAGGTTTCGAATTTAAACCATTACTAGATGGTCCATACATTAATTAATTTCTTTTTCTCTCCATTTCCTTTTCACAAATCAAACTTTCGTCCCTATCTTAACGAAAAGAATTACACAACACATATATGGATTATAATTAAGTAGAAACTATTAGTTAATTTTTAATATTAAAGAAGAATACACTAGTATTGTAAACACATATTCTTGCATAATATAAAAATTTAATTGAGAATTGAAATGTCATTGTGTGTGTTTAATGAAATAAAATAAAAGGTATATGAACTAGCAAATCATTAGAAGAGTTATCTTCAATTTTTTCTTCTATTTGATTACATGGAAATGAAAATGGAGTTTCAACATAAATGTAATAATTTAAATATTATAAAAATATAATTGTTAGTATAATTTTTTAATTGATGTATTTCTTAAAAAAAAAAAAATAACTTTCATTAAGGATAAAAAAAATTATTTCTTTAATAGACACCTCTTTCCCTTATTAATGCATGCAATTCAAAAAGAATGAAAACAACTCAGAAAAAAAAAGAATCTTGAGGGTTAAATTAAAAGAAAATCAAGTCCAAGAACCAAAATGGACAAAAATAAAATTCATGCACAACGAACAGTGCTTAGAATAATTAATGAATTACGAGAGGATGAATAACAGGAGAAGCTACAGGTTTTGTTTTGGGTTTGTTATTAATTAATTTCTATGATTCAAATTAAAATAAAAAAAAAAGAATTATGATTAGATTTTAAGAAATGTAGAATCTGCTCTCGAGCCAGGTCCTATCAAGGAGTTGTCGTAAATCAAGAACCAATTGGAGTTAGTGATGTTAACAATATTAATTACGTACGTATAGACGTTGTTCCCACACAATTAGCATATAATTTCTTGTTAATTAAGGGAGAGGACAAAATTTAGTCAAACTTATTTAAGTGTATTAATTAGACTTAATGCATTACGATAAAATCACAAGTCCTTCTTAATGTTTTTATTTTATCTTCTTTTTTTATAAAAAAACCAAATTGTAAGCATGAGCTGGAACTCATATTAATGCTATTTTCGTAGGAATATGATATCAATTCATGTGTTACGTGATGCAACCGTCACCAATAATTATCAAAATGATTGAAGAATATTAGAGATTAGTTCTTTTCTTGAATAGTTAATATGAATAAATTATAAGTAAGTGTTAAGGGAAATCAAGATTAATTAAGTGATCTCATTTTCATGAGGTCTGTAGATGTCCCCTAACTAATCAAGAACGGGCCTTTGTGGTTTCCATCATTCCTACTGTTACAAAAAATGGTTTTGGATATGTATGTATGTATGTATGTATGTATGTATGTATGTATGTATGTAAAATCCTATACAAATTCCTCATATGTGTGTGTGGCAATGCATGTAATAAACCATGCCAAATTTTTTAATCTGCTACACTTGCCTTAATTACTCCTGAGTCCTGACTCCTTAATAAAAGTTACTGAGTTTTAGGTACTAAGATTTAGTCTTTTATGTTCTTTAATTTTTCTTTTATTGGAACCTCTTATTCCTTTTTCATATTGATTAAGTCACTCTACTATTTGTTTTGTTCTGTTCTGTAAAGGGTTCTCACTTGTCATTTTGTTAGTTAATTTGGATGCCTACATGACACCTTTTTGTTAGAAAAATATGTCATTTTTGAAATAATGTAATTAAAAAATAAAAAAATATGTGAAAGATTAATTATTTCTAATTAATTAGGTTCATTTAGTTAATTTTTCTTGATTAATTTATTTTCTTTTAATTATTTAATCTTCACCTCAAATGTCAAGAAAAAAAAACAAAAGAGTTATTATGAATCCTATAAAATAATATTTAATTAACTTTATCGTAACTTGATTTTGACCCGTTTGTTCTTGATTTAATTCTTAGAGGGGTTAAAATTAGAAATCAAAAGGGGAAGGATTGATGTTTGCTTAAGGACTTGATTTATCAACATGTAAAAGATTATGGACCATAATGCATGTTTCTTTTCTTGATAAAGCCAGCTCTTAGATATAACTAATCCCTTAAAGTTTTGATTTCAAAGTTTTAAAGGAAAATGATAAGTTTTGTTTTATACAATAATTTGAGCTCTATAACGTATTATAAATACATATCCCAATATATTGAGAAAAAAATCCTTTGGATATAAAAAAACCAAAAAGAAAGAAAGTAAGCTTCTTAATCTTCAAATTTAAAAAAACAATCAAAACCTTGAAAAATCAAATTTGTTGCAAAATTATCATTGGAAAATCAGCATAGATACTGAGTTCATAACTTTAAAATATACTTTAAAATCCTCTTATTTTTATAAAAGAAATAAGCTTTGATATTCCATAAGTCTTCTTAATTATAAAATCTAATACTACTGGTATCCTTTTGTTTGTTACAATAGTTATACCACATAGAAAGAGTGAAATTCCTGAATATTAATTACATATATTTATCATAATCATATTCCTAAAAAAGCAAGAAAGAAATTCAGAGTACCCACTTAACGCTGGAATCAGGTTCTCCAGAGGTTAATGTCTCTCCTTATTCCCCTAGTGCGTCACACTATAATTGAGATTTACATGATGGGACCATTGCAAGGGAATATTACAGAAACTTTCCTTGAGAAAGAAAGAAGGAAATGGCTAGGTCTGTGAAACAACCGGCAATGTCTTTAGGGTACGTGAGTTTTGGTTACGTAATACAATTCTAAACTCTACGTAGAAAATAGTAAAACACAGACACAAACCGTGAGAGAACGAAAATAAGAACTGATGAAATGTCGTTTTAGGGTTAGATGAATATCCGGGACCCTTTGCATGGACCCCATGTTGTTTCGATCCATGTCGGCTCATTTTGTACTTGTGTTACTTTTAAATGGGGAGAGAGAGGATCAATCGTTCTTGCCTCGCATCCCCACCCCCCCCACCAAAAAAAAAAACAGCGAAAGAAATTAACCACACTCAAAGAAACACTAGAGGAAGAAGAGATCAATAACAGATATCTCATAATATGGGTCACCATTCTTGCTGCAACCAACAAAAGGTTAAGAGAGGGCTTTGGTCACCTGAAGAAGATGAAAAACTCATCAGATATATCACTACACACGGCTATGGATGTTGGAGTGAGGTTCCTGAGAAAGCTGGCACGTACTTGTCTCTCTCTAGCTATCTCTCTTTCGAAACTTTGTTTCTTGTTTTATCTATTTATTTCCCCTGGTAATTAAGCTCTGTTCTTGTTTAATACAAGTATAATTGGTTAATTATGCTTGCTCTTCTTTGATTTTGCTGAACATTTTAGGGCTTCAAAGATGCGGCAAGAGCTGTCGTTTGAGATGGATTAATTACTTGAGGCCTGATATAAGAAGAGGGAGGTTTACTCCAGAGGAGGAGAAGTTGATAATTAGCCTTCATGGTGTCGTTGGAAACAGGTTTTGCTATAAACTATATACATTTGACATTTTCAATTACATGTTTGATACATAGAGATTAAGAATAATCTTTAAATTGGACCTCGTAGAATTCACCAATATTTAAGTCTTGCAATGAAGCGCGTTCTTTTTTCTTACAGTTTTTCAAAAAAGAACATGATAAGTGCTCTAAAATAATCTTGAGACTCCATTCCTCCTCTTGTTTTCGGTGCTTATGGGGGGGATTTATTCTTTGTTGAATTTTTAATGAAAACTTGAAAACTAAGTTTTGACATGCGTTTCCACATTTTTTTTATTTTAAAATAAGCTAGCTAGAAGCAACCTCATAATTAATTAACGTTTAAATCGTTCTTTAAGCACCCATCAACTGCATTATGGGAGACGTTGAGAAAGCAATATCAGAGGTTGCAATGTATGTTTTCAGTTGAAATTAATACCTGACAAAATTAATTTTCCCTTTCTCTTTCAGTAAGATAATTAATTAAATAATGTTAAAGTTACTTCAAATCCTTGCTTCTCTAAACTCAGACAATTTAACTAAATGAATCGCTTTGTCTGTTGTTTTGTAATTAATGTTTAATCTATAGTTTTTTGATAGATTTTATAGCATGCATAGTTGATTGATTGTAGATGGGCTCATATAGCAAGCCACTTGCCTGGAAGAACAGACAACGAGATAAAGAACTATTGGAACTCTTGGATTAAAAAGAAGATACGAAAGCCTTCAACTTCTCCAACCATAACCAATGCAACTACCGGTACCGATCATTCAAATATAAATTATGCCTCAAACCAGCTAGATTTATTGCATCAAGATTTGACAACAAGGACACAAATCCAAGAAACCCTATTTTCATCTTCAGCTCCCTTATTTATGTTTGACACGAGCACCTCGCTTGATGGAATTGCGGATAGTAGTGTACGTGGAGAGGTTTTCCCTGATTCGGCAAGCTTGAACATGGAAACTTGGAATTCAAACCAGCACCATCAAGTTCAAGCAGCACTGCCCCCGCAAGCAACTTTTAGTATTGGAATGGATACAAATTACTTGCCTCCATTGATTGACAACATGATGCCTATTGAAATGCAATCCTGTAGCATGAATGAAGAAGGGGAGATATCATTGGAGTGCTTACAAAGGCAAGAGTTGAATATTGAATGGGTTGAATCACAGCAATGCTCAAACTTTCTTTTTTGGGATAATGTTGAAGAATCAGTACTTGGTGGAGAGGAAATTGCACCAAATTCATCAAGCATGGGAGCTGCTACACTCTCTTCTTTCCCCTCATCTCTATAAGATATTTATGATGGTGAAAACTGCCCCACCCCATCTCTCTTCTCTCTTGATTTTTCTATATATATAGAGCTTTCAGAATGATCCAGGCTTTTGAAGTCAGTTTTCCTTTTTCCTTTTTATATATTTCTTTTCTTTCATTTCTACCCCCTTTTAGCTTGCAGAGGTGAGATTGTGAAAATGTGAGGAAATGAAAACATTATAACTGCATAAGTATTCATGCAATCTTGTTTCGTGTTTGGAAACAGATCAGAGGAAAGAATAAAGGAAACTGCGACAAACCCCAGCAGAGTTTGATCATAATTATGGTGATGTCAATGAGTGATTCTTTTTTTTTTTTTCTTTTTCTCTTTTCCAGAATCTTGAATGACATTTCTATTGGATTTCTATGTACATCTTACTCATGACAAGCTAATACAATATTGAGAATTTGACCGACCTTTGTGAGACTCCATAGAGTTAATTTCAAAGATTTTTTTCTCATTTTTTCCCATTACAATATCATTTTGATTTTTTAATCTAAAATAATATTATTTTATTTTTTAAAAATAAAATAAAATAAAATCATTTTAAATTTAGTAAATAAACCAATAACCTACTTATTAAGTCAAATATTAATTATAATTATAATTATAATCATATAACAAAAAAGATCACTTTCTATTATAGAATTAAAAAAATAAAAAATCAATGTTCAATTCAATATGTATTGATGCTTTTTTAGTGCCTTGCACTAATTGAAAAAATTAATATCGAATAATAAAATTAAAAATAAAATTTAACTAAAAAATTAATTGAATTAGTTCAGGTTAACATATCAAACTTAGATCTTGAGGATATGATAATTTCATAAAAATTAAATCATCACAAATTATAAAGCTCAATTCCTAATTATCTAGTATTGAAAGATTAAATCTAAAAAAAAACAATAAAAAACCATAAAAAACCACCAGAGTTAACCAACCAAATTCGTGAGTTGAGTTATGAAATTAAAATAACCTCATAAAATTTAAATAGAAATAAATTGTGAAACCTTATTTCTAATTAACCCAATATTGAAAGATAAAATTAAAAAAAAATAATTCAACTAAAATATAACAAAAAAAACCTTCAGTTAATTAGCCTAACCTGTAACCCAAGTCTTAAAACCATGTTAACCCTATAGGAAAAAAAATACTCAATTTATAATCAACCGAATATTAAAGGATTAAATAAAAAATAAAATATCAAAATCAACTTAAGTTAACTTTTCAAATCTAAATTAGAAGATTGGGATAATTCCATGAAAAACAATAAAAAAATTATAAAGTCTAATTTTCAATTAACTCAATATTGAATGATACAATTAAAAAAAAAACATTCAATTAAAAAATAACCCCAGGTCAAGCTACCTAACCCATAAAACTCATGATTTAAGTTACGAAACCATAATAATCTCGTAAAAAGTAAATCAAGAAATAAATACAAAGCTTAATTCTCGATCAACCTAATATTAAAAGATAAGCTAGTTAAAAAAATATTAATTAAAAAAGAATAAAAAAAGCCTGAATTAATATGGCTAACCCAATTATAAACATGATATTGAAGGATGAAATTAACAGAAAAACTAAGTATAAAATTAAAAAAAATCCTCAAAATTTTAAGAACCAAAATGTAAAAAATATGTTCATTTCACTATTCATTGTTTTGTAGTATATGTTAATTAATTATAATTGTTGTATTGTGATATATTTTACAGTGAGGTTAAATATATTTAAATATTTTGTAAAGAATTGTTGTGATCCGATAGGAACAAAATCACTTAAGAATGTCATAATTTATTATTGTGCCATTTGATGAATGACATTTGATGAATGACATAAATAGTACATAATTTATTGGTGTTATTTGAATTAAAATTCTCATCAATGACATAAGTTAAATTAAATATTTTCTTAAAAATTCAATTAAATTGTTTAACATATAAATGTTTTTTTTGAAAATATAAAAGTATCATATATATAAGTTCAGAAAAACAAAAAAACAAAAAGACACAAGAATCAATATAGTACATAGTTTTTTTTAAATAAATAAAAACACTAAATAATTTAGCGTATCATATATATAAGTTCAAAAAAACAAAAAGACACAAGAATCAATAATCAATATAGTACATAGTTTTTTTTAAATAAATAATATATCTAAATAATTTAGCTAACAAGCGTAATAGTAATTAATGTGTGTATATTAAGGTAAACTACACTATAGATATTTTATAATTTTAAAATATTTAAAGTTATTTTTATCTTTTAAATAAAATAGGCAGTTTTCCATTCAAAATACCATTTCCATGCCTTTTAAAGTGCAAACTAACATTCATTTAACCAATTTCTATAAAAATCACGCTGCACTCTTAAGCAATTAATTTTTAAAATACCTGCAAGATTATGGATTTAAGGTTGGGCCAATGCAAAGAATATAATTAGTCATGTCTTGCTTTTTGCTAGGGAGATCTGCACTAGAGAATCACATGAACCTACACATTTTAACCCAAAAACTTGAGACTTTCGAGTTATGAATCCATCTTATATACAAGTAGTTCAATTTCCTCACTTGTTTTCAACGAGGAATAGTTCCATTTACCTGTGCACCAGACAAATCTCCGAGTGTGATAATCATCGTTTCGAGTGCTACAATGTTATCAAGAATTCGTCACTGTTATAAAAGCCTGCTAGTCATCTAGCTCGGAGTACTCGCATACCCTTTACTCCCAACCTAGAAGCCGTGGCGAGTTATCTATCCTGCATTTCCTCAGGGAGTCCAACTCTCTCTGAAAAGTCAATCCATATTTATGCTTCTCATGTTTCTTTTTATCTTCAGTGTGAGATAATTAAATATACTCATACCTGCACCTAGCAATTACCGACAGTGATATTAATACATAATAATTGAATGAAAACTATTAACTAAATCGATTACAGGTACGATCAGACATCTTTCGACATTTTAAAGGAGCATAGTGAGTGATGTTGATATATAAAGCTATTAATATTGATGACGCCGTCGTATTGGTTTTCTTCCAAAGATGATGACAACTTTCTTTCATAACCATATATATATATATATATGTCTGGTTATCGTGAAATATTCGTTGTGTTAAAGGACAAGCACATCATCATGCATCGATGGATCCTTCAATGGTTGCAGTCCTGCAATATTATACCTGCAATTAATCTCTGCCATGTTTTCGGTTGCATGGCTCATTTACAGGTCATATATAATTCTCAATCTTAAGAGAAGTTTGCTTTCAATGTCTTTTCATCATCATTTCTCCCATGTTCAGTCAGTCTGTTCAATCAGTGTGCCGAAACTGCAACATCTAATAACAGTAATAATAATTATATAACAACAATGCAGCAACAGCATTGATAATAATACCTAGGCTACTTAATAATTGTACGTGGTAATTAATTAATTGCTTAAACTGTTTATGCAACCAACTAGCAACGTTTCTTCAAATCTTCCTGCTAAATTATCAACGCACTTTAATGATTGCATCTTAATTTATTAAAAGTACTGGACTAGCAATCTTGCTCTGTGAGAAATCCTGCATGGTTTCTTTCTTGTGTTGGGGTTTAGCTAACATGAACCCTTTAAAACTGATTAATCTTTTATTTTTTTTATTAAAAGAACTTAAAGTTACTCCAGTGCCATGTCAAGTGTCCGTTTGGGAGTTTTTAGAAATTTTGAGTTTTTTCATTTTAAATTAATTATTTTCTTAATATCTTTTATTATTTTAATGTATTGATATTAAAAATTACTTTTATAAAATAGAAAATTTATTCTAATATATTTCTAATTAATTAAAAAATAATCACGACAAACACCGTTATAAATAACCATTTATTTAATAACAAGAGCTCAAGTTATCACTTCAAGCATTAGCGTTGAATCAAAATACCAATTATGCACTAGTTTTCAATTTGGATTTGTACCGAATTTAAAATCAGTGATTGGATTGGGATGCTCTCATAGGTTTTCAAGAACAAGATATTCATGTCTGTTAAATCTAAACCTCTGAATTCAAATTAAATAAATATAATTTAGTACATAATAAAAATGGTTACAATTTAATTCATTATCATTTTATTTCTCTTATTTAATTTACATCATTGAATTAAAAACCAACAATTTAACTTAAATTATGTGAATATAAAAAAATCTCAACAAGTTAATTTGTAGCATCCAATATATATACCTCTCATGATGATTAATATTGTATATATTTGAGTTTATTTAGGAGCATGCTTGTGGTTATTTTTTAAATAATTTTTTATATTAAAATAAATTCTAATAATTATTTTTTATTTTTTAAAAATTATTTTTAACATCAATATATTAAAATAATTTAAAAACACTAAAAATATATTAATTTGAAGTAAATAAAAAATAAAAAAATTTAATTTTTTTAAAAACACTATTGAAATGGAGAAATAAACAGTAACTAAACTACTGATTTTTGTTAGACTTTTAAAATGGGTGGCTATGATTTTTGTTAGACTTTTAAAACATTAATATTTATTTCTCTATTTTCTAGCTATCCAAGCCTTAATTTTTAATATCAGTGGTTGAGGATCCTCGAATTTGTTGGAGCGATGGTTAGAGAAAAAATGGTACAGCTGTGTCAGCCAGGTAAGCAAAGTTTGAAACCTTGTCCGAATTAGATATTAGCTTAAGCATCTGATAATTGCCAGTATACTTCGCATTTTCAATTGATTTTAATTTTTTTTTTATTCTCTTCCTCAATTAGTTTAGCTTGCTTGCTCGCTTGCAGGACGGACAAGATGTCACAATTATTAAAAAAAAAAAAGGATTAATTTATAGATACTTTTTTTTAAAAAAACAAGGAAATTACTAAAACATCCTGACGTAAGGCAGGGAATCACTAGTTCCCTCGGTCTCATCATAAATGGTCCCTTTTGAATTTTCAAAATCTGTATAATACATTTTGCCTAGCTAGTTACTTTTCTCCATTTTATATTATTATTTAAAAATCTAACAAAATCTATGAAAAATAATAATATAAAATTCTTAATTAATTATTTTTATTCGATGATACGAGTAAGCTTAGATTAGCTCGTAAATTAATGAAGATTAATTTTTCCTTTTTAGAATGATCTCAAAATCGCTCTAGATAAGCAAACTTAGTGTGAGAAAGAGTGAGTATTAATAATCGGACTCCACACGTGACCGCGAAGCTTGATAATATTTCCTGGAATTTTTTTCAGAAAATTAATCAATGGTGAAAATTGCCATTTAGGCCCATTTCAATGCTGTGGCCCATATATTTTATTTTAGTGAGTCGGCCCATAAAGACCCGTAGCATAGTCCAATTGAAGCTCAAACTAGGAATATAGAAGAAATACAACCCAGAAAAGGCATCTGAAGCCCATAATCGTCTAGGTTCTAGCTAGAGACTGCGGAAGCCCTGTCGCTGCCTTCTTATCACAAACAAATTTAACCGATGGTGCTCTCTTTCCCAAAATCTGCTGGGCTATCTAACTTAATTTTCTCGAAAACCAAACAAAAACTTAATGTTTTTTCAATATATATATATTTGGAAAACCAATTAACCTGTCTACGTTTTTATTAGCACAAATCGCTTGCCGAAATTGGCCCAACTTGTGTTTATCGTCTTCAATTGGACTGACAACTAAAATTAGTTGATCTCATGGCTCAAAATCTCTTTCGCTGTCTTCATTTTCTGATGAATCCAAAAAACGCAATGATTCCTTGCACCCTCTCTCCCTCCCCTACTCTCTAACAGACCAAAAGAGACAATATTTTGTGTTTTAGCCATACCCATTAATTGCTATTTCGGCATCAAAATACGGAAGAAATGCTGCGTATCTGGACAATGATAAGCTAAGCATGTTCCTGGAAAGGCAACGCTATAAAGATTGCTATCATGCTATACCTGCCAAGAAAAAAAAAAAACCAGGGCGTGAGGGGTTGAGAGGCAAAGGCACATAAATCCCATGACCCTACAACCATCAAATCCTTAAAGCAGTTGGTTGTCACCGCTAGATCGCTATGTGGATATGCTCTTACACTTTATAGATAGAGAACACACATTTACGTTGTTCTTAAAGTAATTACTGAGGAGGTTGATGCCGAGGAGGTTGATGATCACATAATGACCAAGACAAATATGAATTCCAATGTGTTAAATTCTGATTGGGTGTTTTCTTCTTTTGACAGGGAAATTCTACGCGGTCTTGAGAAATAATGAAGTACTAGTTTTGCCGCATCATTTCACAGCGGGTTAGCTAAGAAGCTAACAATTATATAAGAAATATGAACATTGTTTTTTTGCCTGCTTCGTTGTGATAAAACATTTGAAATAAAAATTAAACTTGATTAGTATATTAGATAAGATTAATTAATTATCATAAATATTAATAAATAAATAAAACTGATGTAATTTTTTTAAACTAGCAGGCAAAGCACAACCTGAATTAACAAATAAAATTTGCAACTTAGATTATGAACAAGATCTCAATTAGATATAATTTTTTTAAAATAAATGATATAAAAGGATAAAATTGTATTTTTAATTATTGTAAATTAAATAAAAAATTAATGAAAATAAAAGATTAAATTGTATTTTTTTTCAAAAAAATTAATTAAAAAAATACCTAAGATATTGTGTTGTAATCTATCAAAAACTTGATTTGTGCTGAGAACCAAACCGAGTCTAATAATATGTTTTCTCAAATTTATTAAGCACCAAAACAAAGAACATAAAAAGAGTCCATGCACTTGTACTTTATATTTCTTTCTTTTTAAATGATAAATGATTTGTTACTTGTTGCTTGTTCCTATTTTTTTTTAAATAATTAGATGATAGATGATTTATTCAAGCAAACAATGTGCTATTTGTTTGTTTTAATTTCAGCCATCATAATGATGATTGAAAAATTAAGGCATATTTATTTTTCCTTTAAAACCCATTATGTAACAATTTCAACTAAATAAAACCTCAAAACACTTATAAACCAATTTATCAATATAAAAAACCTAAAAAATAGTCCTAAAACACAAAATCAAACTGAGTTTGATTTTTCTTTCTTGATTTTGATCTATTTTTAGGTAATATTGAGGTTTTAAACAATCACCATCAATTTATTTTCTTCAAATGAAACACATGTGTATCAAAATAAATTAATTTGGTGTTTGAATATATGAAAACAACAAATTTCTCTCTTAATGCTGGAATCTAGCGAAACGTAAGGCATATTTATTTTTTCTTTAAAACCCATTATGTAACAATTTCAACTAAATAAAACCTCAAAACACTTATAAACCAATTTATCAATGTAAAAAACCTAAAAAATAGTCCTAAAACACAAAATCAAACCGAGTTTGATTTTTCTTTCTTGATTGTGATATATTTTTAGGTAATATTGAGGTTTTAAACAATCACCATCAATTTATTTTCTTCAAATGAAACACATGTGTATCAAAATAAATTAATTTGGTGTCTGAATATATGAAAACAACAAATTTCTCTCTTAATGCTGGAATCTAGCGAAACTTAAGGCATATTTATTTTTCCTTTAAAACCTATTATGTAACAATTTCAACTAAATAAAACCTCAAAACACTTATAAACCAATTTATCAATGTAAAAAACCTAAAAAATAGTCCTAAAACACAAAATCAAACCGAGTTTGATTTTTCTTTCTTGATTTTGATCTATTTTTAGGTAATATTGAGGTTTTAAACAATCACTATCAATTTATTTTTTTTAAATGAAACACATGTATACCAAAATAAATTAATTTGGTGTCTGAATATATAAAAACAACAAATTTCTCTCTTAATGCTGGAATCTAGTGAAACTTTCTTTCCTGTAGCAGAAGCTAAGGACAACAACACATAAGGAACACATAACTATTTTGAGTGAAATAAGTTGCAAATATGAACCCTAAAGTTATAGTTTTATTCTCTCTAAAATAACAACAATAAAGTCAGTCTTCTTAGAATGTCTACAAAGCCTTAAATATGTTATAAACTTTATCTCAACTAGGAAATAAAAAAACAAAAAACAAAAATCAAATAAAATCCAAAATAAATAGGAAATCAAAAAATAAAATGGAAAATCACAAAAATCGCGAAAACCAGGGCATCGGGGCAAGATTTTTAAAATCTAAATATTTAAAGGTTGTGATAGTAATTCCATTACTAATATAAGGAAAACAACTTTTAGAAAATCCTGTAAAAATTTAAGAACAATTTAACAATTGGATCAAAAGTTATGGTTTTTTTGAGTTATCATTATGGTCTGACATGACCATACATTTTCTTGAATTTAAACTTGTTCTACTAGTCAATAAATACTTCTGTTATGCAATCTATATAATATTTCTAGGGCAAATCCTTATATAGTTATAGTATATTCATACCCAATTGCTTAAAATCATCTGTTTTTGCAAGTCCTACTATATCATTCTCTTTTATTAACAAATTAGAGACTTGAAAATAATAAAAATAAAATTTTATACCAATTTGAATTTAAAAAAACATAAGGTATAGAACAATTTTAATTTTTAAATATGGAGGACTAAATTATATTTTCATTCCAACTTTAAACACAACATCTGTTTTGAACATCTTTTCTATATTGGTTCTTCTTTAAATTTTATCTCTAACTAACAAATACAAATCAATTAGCTATTAACTTTGCAATAAAAGGATTTAATTGGTGAAAACAAATTGTACGAGGCCATATTTAAATTAAAGTTCACTAGTTAAAATTTTATTGAAAAATATTCTACAACAAAATTTTATTACATTAAACATTAAAATAATTAAAATAAATTATGCATATGTAAGAAATTTATTTTAAAGAAGCCTTGATTATAATTTTTTTTTTTGTGAAACATAGAAAATATACAAGACTTTTCTTATAGATTATATAATAAGAAGTTCATGAGTCACAAAATGAGCATTAGCAAAGTATATTGGTTTTAACTCACATATGCACACTTACCTCGGCATAAGCATAGGTTCAGGCCTCAGGTCACAAGCCACAAGTTTAGGTTGTTTTTTGATAACCTATTTTGGACTTAGATTTGATTTATTATAAAATAATTCTCAAGCCTATAAAGTTTTTTCTAACCCATTTAAACATATCGAACTCATGAATAAAAAGTAAGAATATTCAATTTTTCTTATCTTTCTAAATATTTTTTTCAAAGGAAAAACATCTAGTTTTTAAGGCTTAAAATTTTCAGTTTCTTATTTTTTTTTTATGGCAAGTGATTAAGGTAAAATGACATAAATTAACTTTGGTAATTACCAGAATTAATTCTTCATCAATTTTGGTTTCAAAAATCAATATAAATAAAGTTAAAAAAATAGAGATATTCTACACACTTTTGTGCATCTTGTGAATGTAATCAAGTTATATGATATAACAACATTGTTTAACACTGCTCTTGTTGGAAGAATCTTGTGAATGTAATCAAGTTATATGATATAACAACATTGTTAAACACTGCTCTTGTTGGAAGAATTATCAGAAACATGAGAAACTAGAGTTCTAGTGGTAGAGAGATTAATTATTCTTCTTACCTTAGAGTTTTGTTAGTCATGAAAAATATTTTGGAAGAAGAGAAAGAGAATGAATTAGTTTTTTGTTTAGTTTTTCATAAAATGATGTCACTAACGAAGTCATAAAAAAAACTTTAGAGAGAAATTGGGCTTTTCATAGTTGGGTAGATGGATAATGGTGTAATTAATGTGACTGTGAGTACTTAAGTTCTTTTATAAAACAAGTTCATTGTTGAAATATGAAATTGTACAACCATTTTTACTTGTGCTAGTGCCCCTAGAAATTCTTGGATTTCTTGCA
>NW_011499879.1:1633950-1681897 GCF_000495115.2 Populus euphratica | reverse complement strand
ATTCATGCAGCTACTATGGTAACGACAGGTATTTTCATGATAGCAAGATGCTCCATTTTATTTGAATACTCACCTATGGCTTTGATTGTTACTACTTTTGCAGGAGACTGTACAATGCTTGAGTTAACAATGATAAGAGAAGTGTATTATATATAAAACAACATGATTTATTGACTTTGTATGGTTGCATATTGGATTTGCCTTTTGTTTTGGTTTGCTTGCCTAGGTGCATTTATACACCTAGTACTTGGAATTTCTTAATAAAGAAGGAGATCGTATCATTGGTGGAGAACTTAACTATCATCCTTGGTCGTGGAGATGGTCATCCAAAGGAAATTTTTGTTTTTGTCATTGCTATTAATGCTTTTTGTACAGGAAAAAACCATCGATTAGCCATAGTTGCTTGTTGATTGATGTGTTATGTCATGAACGTTGTGCTATACATTTCATTCATGATAGACAACGTCATTGATGAAAAAAAAATGATGATGTTCTACATAAAAAAATTATGTGGATAAAAAAACTTATATACAGCTCGTTAAAACCCAAAAAAATACAAAACAAATGTGATAAATAGAAGTGAATGGAATAGATCAATACTAGATCGTTAGGCTAATTTCTAGCCCGAACAACTATAATTTTTTTTTATATACATATATATATATATACATATCTCTCTTCAATTCTTATGAATAATTAATTTGATATAAGTACTAAGAGGGTATTTGTTTATGCGATAGCTTTTGCTTTTAAATTAAATCGCACAAACAACGTGTTTGGTTAATATTAAAACTTAATTCACTGTTTATGAGACCCTAAAAAATTACGTTGAAACCACATGTTTATTGAAAGCAGTAAAGAGTTGCTTCTCCTTTTCTTCTGTGGTCTTGATAATGGAGAGTGAATTAATTTATTCTCTATTGTTCACATAAACAATGGAGAAAGGCTCCACTGTTCATGGTCGGATTGAGTTCGGCCTAAATAGAAATGTATTGGCATAAGGTTTGACCCAGTAAAAAAAATCTAATTTTTATTTTTATTTTTAATTGTGTGTTATTTGAAAAACTACTATTTAATATTATTCAATGATACTATATAAATTAGAAGGAGATCACATGATGATGTAATATTTACTTAATTTGATTGCACTTCTAATTTTTTCCCTGATAATATTTTACTTGATATTATTGTACGCTTAAAAAACCATAAAAATTATAGTCATTGTCGGTTGGATTTTGTACGTGATGGAATTATAGATAATTTAATAGAATAATAAAAAATATTATGTATACAATATTATTTATTTAATGATATAATAACAATATTTAAATTAAAAATCATCTATATATATATTATTTTAAAACCTCAATTTGAAACATATTTTTAACTAAATATATTAAACTACTTTTTATTCAATTTCAATTTTAATTATATTTTTAACTAAATATATGTAAATACCAAATTAACCTTAATTAAAAATATATTTTATAAAATAATTTTTTAAAATTATAATTATAATGATTTTTTTTACACTAAACATATTTTAATAATGTAACACCACCACACTATCATGGATAAACATAACCACGATAATGAAAATACATCAAGGTAGTTTTGAAATGAAGTACATAAATAAGTGGGTTGTGAGACCACTATCAATTTTTTTTTGATTTTTTTTATTGTATCCTATTGGATATATTATGAAATTCACTTTGAGAAACGGGCATAGAAAAGATATAAATTTATTATTTACGCACGCACACACACTTAGCACAATATAATTACTGTCTTAACAAATCAAAAGTTTTCCTTTCTTTCTTTGAGAAACAAATAAAATGTTTGAAGGTTAAAAAAGAAAAAGGAGGCTTCATTTCACGGACATTCAAACCTCCATAGAAACAAAGAAAGTTCTGTTTTTTTTAAAAATTGGGCGACAACCAGACTCTCCATTTTTTCCCCATTCACTCAGAAGAAAAGAAGCCAAACACAAAAAAAAGAAGCTTTGTTTTATGGCTACCGCTAGTACTACTAAAGAGTCTAACAGCTCTGGTTCAGCATCAGAGGGAGGAGGAGCTGTTCATCGCAATGGAAGTAAAATTAAAGGACTTTTAACTCATGGAGGTCGTTATGTTCAATATAATGTTTATGGTAACTTGTTTGAGGTTTCTAGCAAGTATGTCCCTCCTATTAGACCTATTGGTCGTGGTGCTTATGGCATTGTTTGGTAAGCCTTTTCTATTTCTCCGTTTTTGGGTTTTTATTCTTTTTCTATTGTATATTTGATATTTTGATTGGTTCTTTTAGCTTGTATAGGAAATGAGTTTTGGAGGGTTTTGAGTTTTCTTTTGTTAATGGGTTCTTTTGTTTGTGATTTCTATGGCTAAAGAAGCTTTTTTTTTTTAATTAATTGAACTTTTTTTTTTTAATGAAAAAATACTTCTTTTATTCAATCTGTGCTTGTTGTTGCCTAATTTGATTACAAATTAGGGGTAAATTTGCTGAATATTTGTGTAGTCATCTATCTCATGCACACAACTGTTGCAGGTGTGTTATCGACCTCACTTTGGTTACTAGACTATTGATTTTTAAGGCTAGTATTTCTGTTTTCCATAAAGATCAAGACTTTCCATGGAGGAAGGAGAGGAAAATAGTACCCACAGAGGGACTTCTGAATAGCACCTAATGTATAATTTTGTGCGTTATAAAATGGTCTAGAGAGTATCTGTCGCAATTTTATGATGTTAGTTTCAGTTTGTTTTTCTGGGATCATGATGAATTGTGGGTAAGTTTCGCGTTTTATACCATGTAGGAGTTGCCAGTTCCTGTTACACTTGATGGTCAATATGCATTTTTCATATCCTTAATGCTTTGTTTCCGTATGTGCTATATTTTTCCTAGTTGGAACATAAGGTAAATATACCTTCTTGATCCTCCTCCGCTTGTTGGAAAGTTTTCTTCATGTCCATAAATCAGACCAGTTTATTGAGTGATGGGAAGAGTGGTTCTTAATGTACATACTCTTTTCAGTGCTGCTGTGAATTTGGAAACACATGAGGAAGTTGCTATAAAGAAGATTGGTAATGCATTTGACAACAGAATAGATGCCAAAAGAACACTGAGAGAGATTAAGCTCCTATGCCACATGGATCATGAAAATGTAAGCATGTAATTTACCTGTAAGTTTTGTGGTTTCCTTGCTTGTTTTGCGAGGATCGTTTCTTCCACAGTCAAATCCACAGATACTTATTGGTCACATATGCTTCATCACTTCTTTCTCTTTTACCTATATTAGTGTGTTCGCTAGTGGTTCTACATTCATCACTCTTCCATATGCCTTTGTTACTCAAGATGTGTTTAGATTTTCACTTCTTTCCTTTCTGCAGGTTATTGCTATGAGGGACATAATACTGCCACCCAAACTGGAGGCCTTCAATGATGTCTACATTGTTTATGAATTAATGGACACTGATCTCCATCAGATTATTCGTTCTGAACAATCCCTGAATGATGATCACTGTCGGGTTTGGCACCAAGAACAATGTTTTGGCTTTATATCTTGCAACTGTTTTAGTGTGAAACTTGATAGCTTATCTAAGTTCTTGCTTGTTGTTTTATTAGATTTTCTGATCACATAGTTCAAATTATAAAATTTTTAGTCTTTCTTTTGATAAAGATCACAGCAGCAAGAAAGGGAATAAATGGTACCATGATAATTATTAAAACTTGGGGATGCTATCCCACAACTTATTGCAGTATGAAGTGCTTGGCTTTGTTGCAAAGAAATTCAATGAGAACAATTACAAATTTAGAATCTTAAAGCAGCCATCATAACTTACAGTCTTTATAAATTAGGTTTCCACTTCCCTTTCTGGTGCTTCTTTGCACAAAGATAAATGAGTGCTTGCGTTGACTAAGCTAATGTATGTTAATGAGTTTCTTTTGATTCTGCCTGTTGCTTGGTGTATGGAAGGATAAAATAGCTAATGAACTCAAAGACATTGTTAGATGCTCCTTAGTCTAGAGTAATTAATAAGAATTCCAGCTTATTTAGATGTTATAGGCAAATATAGAGTACTTTTGATTTCTGAAGTTCAGAGAAAATAAAGCACCGTCTTCATCTAAAGTCTTTTACTGTGACAATACTAAGATTTGAAGAGTCATTTGTCAAGATGTTGAATTTGTACTGGAACATTACCTATGTCAAAAACTGGATTTTTTTTATCTTATTGAATTTTAGGGTAAATATGTTATGACATGCTCAAATAACATTGACTTTGACATTGCATGTGGGATTGATAGATTCTCAATGAAACCTTCTGCAGTACTTCTTGTATCAGCTATTACGAGGATTGAAATACGTACACTCAGCCAATGTTCTGCATCGTGATCTTAAGCCCAGCAATTTGCTTCTCAATTCAAATTGTGACCTTAAAATTGGAGACTTTGGGTTGGCAAGGACAACTTCTGAAACAGATTTCATGACTGAGTATGTGGTTACTCGTTGGTACAGAGCACCAGAGTTGCTCCTTAATTGTTCAGAGTACACTGCCGCAATTGATATTTGGTCTGTTGGTTGCATACTTGGTGAGATTATGACCAGGGAACCTTTATTTCCAGGGAAAGATTATGTTCATCAGCTGAGGCTTATCACAGAGGTATGCCTTTTGGGCCTGGCGTGTAGTTATTTTTAGCTGTGACATCCTTTACACCATTTTATGCACCCATATAGGTTTCATGGTTCAGTTGTACTAGAGTGAAGGCCAATCTGGTTTAATTCCCCTCTGCCCCTGCCACCTCCCCCCTCGCTATTTCTCTCTTCCAAGAATCCTACTTTGATTATAGCTTTCCATAATGTTTCCACTCTTTTGTTAGATTTATTAATAATGGATGTGTCAATTTAGATATGAAAATGAACATCAGCATTCCCTGTGCGTGGTGTCTTGCTAACTGTCATGAGCCCCAAGATGCTTTGATCTCATTGTCTGGAAAGAAAAACAGATGATTGGTTTTTTTAACATATTGATAGAGCCATCATGCCAAGCACCAAAGTCTGTAGTACTAAATTCTTATTCCAGAGAAACGGAATTGTGATGAAACTAAGGAAGAAAATTTGTTATTTATTTAGTGTCACTACTAACACCATCAATTCGTTCCCTTTATTTTTGTCTTAAGTTAATAGGTTCCCCTGACGATGCTAGTCTTGGCTTTTTGCGAAGTAATAATGCCCGAAGATATGTTAGACAGCTTCCGAAATATGAAAAGAAAATTTTCTCAGCTACGTTTCCCAATATGTCTCCTGGAGCTGTTGATCTACTCGAGAAAATGCTTGTGTTTGATCCCGGTAATCGCATCACTGGTATGAAGAAAGAGTTCAAATTTTACTTTCAACATTTTTATCACTGGATTGTAGCTCATGTACTTTTTGTTTTTTACTTGCACTAAGATAGTTATGCTTGTCCATGGTTTGCAGTTGATGAGGCCCTTTGTCACCAATATTTGTCATCTCTTCATGATATCAATGATGAGCCTGTCTGCCCCAGGCCTTTTCATTTTGATTTTGAGCAACCATCATGTACCGAAGAGCACATAAAAGAGCTCATCTGGAGGGAATCGATGAAGTTCAATCCAGATCCATCCTGTTAGGAGAAAAGGAATGTGCTGCTGAAAGATGTTGGGAAATGGAATAGCTTCTTCTTCAGAATGTCATCCATTGTCATTTCCTGGAGAATATGAACACGACATTCATAGAACCTATAAGCTGAAGTCATTTAATGATCAAGAAATAGAGCATAACCTCTGACAAAATTGGTTGCTTGTATAAAATTTTAGCGCCTGAAGTGAGTTGCATTGTAAAAAGTAGAGTTAATTTTTGCGAGTACCAGAATTTGGGAATTTGATCTAAGAGCAACGAAAATATCATATATGTTGTATTGATGATGATGGATGTAATATATATTTTTTCTCCTCAACAAGTCTCAAATAAAATTGAGAAACTAATAAAAAGTGCTTGTTTTGCATTCTAATTTTGCTATGTTTTGTAAACCATGGCCCATGCTGATGTTTGCGAGTTTCTTGGTGAACTCGGGTGTTGAAAACTTGCTGCAGAGCAAGCAGGAGTCAAATACTTGCTGCAGAGCAAGATGGAGTCAAATACTTGGAAGTTTTTAGATGTTTGAACTTCTCTTAGGATTGGTACTCTGTTCTTTTCTAGTGAATGATTTCAACAGACCTGCTAAAGTAAAATAAATTCATAAAGGGCCGCTATTTTTATGCTATTATTATACGTAGTCCATGGAATTCTCCTATCAATACTGTTTTTGTTCCTTTCACCACAAGGTAGATTTACTTGTGTAGCCCGACAGTTTCCATGGATCCTTCATTAAATCATCTCAAAACCCAGATTTTTGATTGATATATGTAAGTCACGCTATATTACCGTTAGAACAAACAGAATACATGTTCCAAGGTGCAAATACTTCTCATGTCACCAATGATGCTTCCTAAAGAAAGAGCACGTCTGAACCTCCATATTCTCAACTGGCAGGCTATCTTCTGGAAAATCGCATCCTCCAATCTTACCCGGTCCCTGGTCTGCTAACAGAGCACAAGGTTTTGGATTCACTTCACTTGTAATCCCTGCAACATCAGTGCAGTTCCACTGAAGTTTTTTTGAATTTTGTGCGAGTCCAATGGTCACATTAGATATGCAGATTCCAGTAAAGGGATCACCAGCAATGCCCTCTAATTTAGCTGCCATTGTCACATTTTCGGCAACCACGTCTCGGTAATTAATATTCTGAATCACAGGAATTGCATTGGGGTCATAGTTGTCGTCAGGATGAGAACCATAATTTCCTGTCATCCAAAATACCCATTTCATTGTTTTCAATGTCATCCCTCTCACATATATGTCTTTTACGTAACCTCCTCTTCCTACTGCAGTTTTGATCCTAACACCTGATTCTGAATCAATAGCTGTGATGTCTTCTGCCCTGACATCCTCAATCCCCCCAGACATCTCACTCCCCAGTGCAATCACTGCACTGGTGGGCGAAATGCATGTCAGCCTTCTGATCACAAGCTGCTTTGTAGGCATCCCGAAAGAAATACCATACTCATCCCAACCACTCTTAACAGCCACACAATCATCTCCGGAGACAACATAACAGTCCTCAATTCTGGTATTTGTGCAAGAATCTGAAGAGTTACAAAACGAATAGTTCAACATCAGATACATGTTCAAAACTTTTCAGAATAAGTCATTCCTGGCAATTTTTTCTGCTTTGTAAAACAGTGCAAGAATGAAAAAACTATTTTTGGCCTATAGAAGAAAATTCAATTTCTACATGATTACCTGGATTGATCCCATCAGTATTTGGAGACCTCACTGGTGCAAGAATTGTCAAGCCTTGAACCACAACATTGCTGCATTCCATTTTAATTTATCAACGCACGTTCATCAAACAGAATATTTAAGGGCATTCATCAACACTAAAGAAGCAAGGAGCAATAGATGCAACAATTAGGGACAAGAAGGCATACCTGCAATAAACAGGATGGACATTCCATGATGGGGAATTGATCAATGTAAGATTGGATATCTGAATGTTAGTAGAGAACATGATTTCTATCAGGTAAGGCCTGGTGTAATTCAGCTCTCCGGCACGGAATTTTGTCCACCAGAGTTCACCCTGACCATCAATAGTGCCGTTGGCTCCTGAAAGTCGAATGTGTTCATAGTTAAAAAAGCGAAGGGGTTTTTTTTTTAAAAGAAATTACTAGTATTATACCTGTTACTATAACATCTGTGAGGTTGTTTCCAAAAATGAGACTGCTATACCTTGCACCATCTGCATCTCTTCCTCTACCATAGGATGGTAGGGGCTCTATCAGTGGATATTCACTTTCATCCTGATAAAATGTTCAAAATCCAGGAAATATGAAAAACATAATTCATCATTACTGTATTAAAATCAACTTATCATTATTGTATAAACATGCAAGCACTAGCTTTGACATCAAAAGAGTTTTGCAAGTTCACTTTAAAACTGGAAATAGGATAAAAGTAGTTTGTGTCCAATCTCAGAGTTTGATTTATGTCCCACCTCTCCAACTATCATGTTTCATAATTATTTGCTCACTTAAACAAATGTCGTGGATCCAAATCATATGGACTAGCAGTTGAACTGTTAAGCTTGTGAAGCGGATCATTTTCGATTAGGAACTTTTCAATTTAGGCCCACAATAAGTTTCTACCGGTGGTTGCCAGGAAGTTGGTCCCATTTATCAAGGTGAACTAATTTCAACCAAAATTGTTGTGGTGTTGAAACCAAGAACATAGAATGCTGTGCAGACCCACTTTTTTTGTTCTTATGAAAATAACATCGTGATGGAGAACGAATTAGTAATTAAAATAATTTTCAAAACAAGAGAAAAGAAAAAAGAAGTCTTAAAGGCCATGGAAGGAAACAGGACAGCAACTTCGTGTTCTTTAAACAAACTTATATGGGCTTATTTTGATTTAATCAGCAAGAGGAAAATAAGTAAATGGAAGAAAGGAAAGAAGAAATCAGCAAGTACAATTTACATAAAGAAAAGTCATTGAAAACCTTGATAGATTCTAACCTGAGAAGCTAGAAGGACAGCATCTTTGTCAAGATAAAGAGTGAAATAACTGGTAAGATTGAAACTTCCAGTCAACCATCTTCCTGGAGGAACATAGAGTATGGATCCACCTTTTGATGAGAACTGGCTCAAATGATCAATTGCAGCTTGAAAAGCCTTTGTGTTTGCAGTTTTTCCATCTCCAACAGCTCCAAAATCTGATACTGAAGCACTATGAGCCCTGCAACTTGAAGCTGCATTCTCAAAATAATCCCACTTCACAGATTTTCTGCTCTCAACACCAACTGTATAAAAAAGTACCAAAACACCAAGTAGTCCTCTGAAATCAATCACCTGTTTATTTCATTCAAGAACACGAAAGCCTTGTCAGAAAAATCATGCATGAAAATGGTTTTTCCCCCCTTGCTCTTTCACTATAAGCAGAGCGAAGAATATATGAATGGCATCTTAGAACATAATCATAAGAAAGGCGAGGCCTTGAGAGTCGAGAGCATGCTTTAAAATGTGATGATGCTTAATTTCATTGATTCGATGACGTTCAAAATGTTTTACCTTAGTTCTTCTTGCTCTTGTCCACAACTCCATTGGTGTTGAAAACAAATAGGTGCTTTGGTTTATCACTGCAGGTGCAGATGGGCTATGTCTATATATAATGTGACCTATGGACTTTGTCCTTGTACAGTTATTTTTCTGTGTGCGAGAAGGTGGATCAAATATAAAAAATTACAATTATAGTCCTGGTCAGATTGCTTAAAGTTCAAAGTTTCATTTTCTTCCTGTATGAGAGAAAACTACACGTCTAAGAAAGAAAATTTGTCAATTTTCTTAAACTGGAAAGGACATGTAACCACGGGAAGGAAGGCAAGTCCCCCCTTGAACATGAACGTAATCTGGTCTTAATCTAAACAACAGGAGCCTAGCTAGTGGTTAAGTATTGACTATTTCTTCTTTATTAGGGAATAGATGGAGGTGGGCAATGAGCCACCACCAAGACATTTATTTGTCACTGTGCGTTGACTTTGGCGGCATGCAAAATATTTGATAACTCAAAAGTTTTAGTTTCATAATTTTTTTCTTAAAAAAAATTAAATACCTATCTATTTAAAAAGAAAAAAAATATTTGATAACATTGTTTACAAAGAAAAAACGTGTCCCTTGCGGCACATTTGACGAAATCCGACTGGTATTCATACAAGAATTAGGATGCTAAAAGATAAGATACCATGCGTGCACTATAGAAAGCACATCCACTACCATTATATACCTTCTACTTACGGAATTCTCCACTCTCTCTTTACCCCCATCTCGGCCGTTCAAACTCCAAGTTGATTTGAGCCTAAAAATGGCTGAATTCACCTAACTGCGTTTTGTGCATATGGGTGCACATGGCTCGAACCTTAGTCTATGACTGGAATTTTTTTCAAGCTCCTCGCCCCAACTTTTTTTCCCTGTAGCTTTTTATGGTGGCACATCCAAGTAGCTAGCTTGCACATCTATCATAGAGCAAGGGCCGCCGATCAAAGCCCGAAACGATGTCAACTATTAAGCGAGTGGTGTATCGATACACAGGAGAGCCACACACAGAGGCGACCACACGAACTTGGAAAAGGACATCATTTCCTTGGACATGATTTGCCCCACGCACATCCATACCGTTTGGCAGAACTTGCGTGTCATAGCCAACCCGTGACAGTGTTTGTCATTGCGTTTCACGGGCAAATGTTAAGCACTAGTGGAGGAAAACCCCACCTGATACCATCAATATTATTTTTTTATTGACAGTACAAGATAATCGCATCTTGAATTACGCAAAGTGATGAATAGCATAAGAGTTTGCTTCCATTAAGCCCTTTTCAATAACCATATGGGCATATACTACAAACAAATGATTCCCTTATGGGGTGGCAATGTATAATAGCATGTACCTGTTACGTACAGGCATCTTTGAAACAGTTTTGGAACAATTAAGAGGATAACAGCGGTAATTTTTTAAAATATTTTTTATTTAAAAATAAATTAACTTTTTGAAAATTTAATTTTAACATTAGCCTGTAAAAACGATATGGATATATAAAAAATTAATTGGAAGTAAACAAAATAAAAATAATTAATTTTTCTAAAATAATTTTAAAAATCAGCTGTACAAGGAGCATACACAGACGGTGACCCAAAGAAGCATTTCAAAACGGAACTTTCAGTCAACCAACAAACAAAATGACAATTCAACTGTGGTTCGTATTTGGTGTGGAAGTTAGGTCGATTTCCATGTGCTATGAGTCCCATTTCTATTTTCTTCTCTTTTGCAACTGCTTCCACTTTCTGGTCCATCGATGTTTCATATGCACAAAGAAAATTGATATATTTTATGGAAAAATCAAGGCGCGTTTTATGGTGGAGACCATATCCACGAATTCTGTAGGTATATCCGGCAGTGATTATATTTTTGGCCCTGCCTAGATACCACCATTACACGTTCACCTTTCTATCAAACCACAAGTATAACTGGTAGAGTAATTAGCAAAACAACTGAAAGATACTAGGTGGGTCTCACTGTTTATATGACGAGTGAATCAATTTTATTTTTTAGACTGTTTATATGAAAAAAAAGGCTTGAAATTACAGTTAAAATACAAAATTTAAAGATAAAGGATTAACATGTAAAACACAAAGAAAATATATAAATAACCATATAATAGCGATAAAACACAGAGAAAAGTGAAACTCGTTTGAAAATGGTGGGGAGAGAAAATGGTTATTTGGTCTACTTAATTTTAGGTGAAGAAAATCATTGTTTTTAGTGTCGACGGGTTCCATAATTCGACGATGAGATTTTGATGGTGGTAGTTTTTTTTTCTTTTTTAAATATCCTTGAGAAAGGAGATTTTAATCATGTTTGAAAGGTGCATGTGCTTTCCATGTTTGTACTTTATTCTTTTTAAGGACTAATGCTTATTTTGTTATAATAAAAAGAGATTCATCTGACTACCTTACACATAGGAAACTATGGCCTTCTGTTGTTTGGTTGGAATTGGATGCCAACATACCTTATTAATATTGATGATGACACTTGTCATAACTAATTTTTAGGCCCCTCGTATAAAAAGTAATAAAATATAAAAAAATCAAAAAAATATTATTATAAACAGTGAAAAAAAGGATGTCAGCACCCAAAAAATAAGTAAAAATTAGTTGAGGAGGTTTAAAAATATAAAGATTAAAATTTGACAATATTTTATTGATTGATGACAGTCTTGTTGATAAAGAAAATTCAATTTGAGCAAGAAAAGTCCAAAATCATATGTTTATGGACTCAATTAAATTTTATTAAAGGTTTAATTGTATTTATGGAGAGTTTGATTGCAAGAAAAATTGATTTTAGAGTCAATTTAGGCTTTAATTAAAAGAAATTAAAATTTTAGGGTCAAATTATAATTTTTTGAAGTTAATTTGATCAAATCAGGGGCTTAATTATATAAATATTGAAGTTTGATAGCCAATTAGGGACTTAATTGAAGAAATCCAAAACCAAGGACCAAAATGAAAAAGGCGCGTAAGTAAAGGGGCTATAATTAAAACCGGTTAGGGGTCTAATTGAAGAAATTAGAAGTTTATTGTTAAATTGAGGGTCAAATTGCATAATATCAAGACCAAGGATCAAAGTGAAAAAGACGACAAACTTCAGGGTCGCTGTTAGATTTTTGGTAGGGATGCAATTGCATTGATTTTAAATTAAAATTGCAATTTATGACTTAATTGAGCAAATTATAAATTAAGGACCAAAGTAAAATTAAAATGTTTTTTTGGCCTTTTCATTTAAATGAAACGGCATGTTTGGATCAAAATGACACCATTTTATATATTGTTTAAAAAAAAAACCAAAATGATGTCGTTTTGAACAACACCATACGTCTTGTTCTTCTTAAACACACAGAGAAATAGGGGAAACGAGCTGCATTCCCCTGTTTTCACAATCTTTTCCATCGCCATTTCTCCCTTTAAAAGAAGTTGTCACCCCAGCCACATCCCCCCCTGTTTTTGCCTATAAAAACAGGGGGGAAGAGAAAAGAGAGACAACCGAGGAGAAAAAAAGAGAGGGATGAGAGAGAGACAGAGAACACAAGAGAGTAGAGAAGGTCGGGGAGATCGAAAGAAAAAAACCAAAAGAGAAAGAAAAAGAAAAGAAGAAAAAAATAGATTGGGGAGATCGAAAGAAAAAAACCAAAAGAAAAAGAAAAAGAAAAGAAGAAAAAAATAGAAAACAGAGAGAGATAGGGAAAAGAGAGGAAGAATCGGTGAAAATCATCATCACTGGTATCGTCTCTGCCAGCTCCAGCCACCGCAGATGACATCAACCATCGCCCTTTACGCCAAGTACTCTTCTCTTCTTCCCTCCTCTGTTTTTTTGTTTTCAGCCATTTGCATGTAGAACAGGAGCAATTCACGTTCTGCAGCAAGATAAAATAATTAACCGGTTAATGTTCCGTCCAATGATAATATAATGGGCCAGACTTGGCCTAATTTTCATATTGGGTTGGTGCCAGCCCCTTTTGTTTTGGGCCGGTGTTGGCCCTTTTCATTTTGTTTTAGATTGGTACTGGTCCGTTTCATTTTGTTTTAGGCCGGTGCTG
Source organism: Populus euphratica (assembly GCF_000495115.2). Classification (NCBI taxonomy): domain Eukaryota; kingdom Viridiplantae; phylum Streptophyta; class Magnoliopsida; order Malpighiales; family Salicaceae; genus Populus; species Populus euphratica. The sequence continues at coordinate 1,668,644 of NW_011499879.1, read as the reverse complement.
GCCCGTTTTATTTTATGTTGGGTCAAAGCCGGCCTGTTTTATTTTATGTTAGGCTGGTGCTGGCCCATTTTGTTGAATGATGGGCTGGTGCTGGCCCATTTCAAATAAATACACCATAAAAATACCAACACAATATTAAAATATCATGTTTTCGTCAAAACTTTCAGAAATACAAAAAAATTTAAAAAAATATATATTTTTATGTATACAACCATGTCATTAAAATATATATATATTTTTATGTATACAACCATGTCTCAAAGCTAAAAAATATTATATTATATTTTTCATACATCAAAAATAATATTTTAGCAAATATTTTAGCTTTAATAACCAGTTTATTAAAGTCAAGAGAACATTAGTTAAAATTTCAAAAATAACAAAAATTTTATTTTGTTTTTCGCTTAGTATCCGGGGTATGACATTACACATAATACGTATTTCAGATATTTAATTTATTTTTTGGACAATAGAAAGGTTAAGTTTAACCGCATTAAGATAAGAACCTTTTTATTGAGGAGGGCTTGTCTTAAATCTTAAATATACCAATAATAAAAAAATTACAACATGATTTTAGATTTTAATAGACAAAACAATGTAGCCTACCTTAGGTAGTGCGTATTTGGGGTGCTAATATCTTCCCTTTACGTACCCGATCTCTGAAACTAGTTAGGGTTCCTGGTAGTACCCAATCTCTGAAACTAGTTAGGGTTCCTGGTAACCAGAATATTAGGTGGCGACTCCCATTCAAATTTTTTACTGATAAAAGACACAAGAATTCCTTATCTCTTCATATTGTTCCAGAAATACACCATATTCCATCTTTTTATGGAGAGTGGACGATCGTCGTGACGCCGCACATGTGCTACAACACTTTTTAAGTTTACACCTTTTATAATCTAGGTATAAAAAAAGAAGTTAGATGAATAGTTAAGTTGGTAGATGAAAGATGCATATGTGGTAAATGATAAAGTTCTTATCGACCTTGTTCACATGTTCTTGCATGTTGTGCAGAAAAACATCTTGATATTAGCCTGTATGTTGACTAACATTATAATGTTAAGATGTATAATAACATACATGACACTCCATTTCATCCTTTACCTAATAAATTAGAGTAGAGTGAATATATATTAGCTAGTCCACATGGATGCCCAAACCCTTCAAGATGGAAAATCGAATAAAGTTGACAAGAATCATCTCGATTGATAATAAGATGGAAATAAGAGAGGGACATTCTCAATATAAATGTGGCATATATGGTTTGACAAGGCATAACAAAAAAACTTGTGAAAATAACAACGCATGTGACAAGATACTCAATTATATTGTTATTTATTATTTGTTTGTAATGTAATTGTTTCTAATATTTATTTTTTAATTATGAATTATATTTTTAATTTTGTAGATACACTTAGTTAGGATGTCATGTACATGAGGTGCGTTTTTTTCATCTACACGTAGGGTTTACCAGTACGTGGATCCTTGTTCGGTTGATCCTTATATTCTATAGTTATAGAAGTTATATAGATCACAAACCATATGGAATGAGATTGTATGTTTATTTTCATATAACAAAAATGATTAATTATTTTGCTAATTAACATACAATTCATGTTAATACATTGAAATTTTTCTTTTATTATGCAGGATTTGAGTAAGATGCATTGTAGATTCTATAAGTTGATATTATTTCTAGATCCTGTGATCTCATATGTCATACAAATGAGTTTTTATTATATTACATGTATTTAGCACATAGATAAATTATGACTTGCTCATGACACTTATTAAGAGATGGAGATGGGGGACTTATATATTCCACCTTTATGTAGAGGAGATAATGCCTACATTATAGAACATTGCTATTCTGTTTGGCTTGTCTATATATAGGTGAGCACTTACTCTTGTAGGTATCCAGAATAAGATCTACATGAGAGTGTATTCAGAAAATTACCTCCTCTTGAAATGTTTAATAGGAACGCTTTATATATAAGATGGATCTGAGAATTTTTTTTAAAATTACATGATGATTATAATGATAAGATCTTATTAAGATATGTTAATGCAGACTAATAGTAAAATTAACATATTTATTTGTCTATATTTGATTTGAATTCAATGTTCTATTGTGTAGATATGCCAGAGTGTATATCCTTTATATGTTTGGTAGTATATTTTTCATAGATCTTAGTGGGATGTATATGTTCTTGTTCTATCTACCATTGCTGGAGGACTTTGAATCCATTCCACTATATAATTGGGGTTCATACATTCTTGCATATTTGTATAGGCATTAATGTTAAGTTAGTTTGGAGAAAACAAAACAAGTTAGGGAATGCTTATTACTTTTATATGTAAAATAAATTTAGTAAGTTTTTTTATCGCTATATTATTTTTTATGTTTAAGTTGGTTACTAATTGTTGTATTTTTTTTATATAAAGTTATGGTTATAAAAGTATTTACACTTGGGGCAACCATGAATTGAGTTCGAACTTGTTATATCTGTTTAGGTTTTGAAGGTTGAGCTAAAACTTTCATGAGAATACATGCAATACATTATTGATAATACAAATTATGTTATCTAGATTAATAATATTTTTTATATAAAAACCGTATTTAATAAGTTTCATTGCTTATTTATTAACAGATGTGTGAAAGTAGATATTTTGAAAATAATCCAACCTATATTTTGTCATTTTATCATCATGAGATAGATAGAAAACAATCAAATCAGGTATGTTATAATAAATTGCAATGTTGATGTTAAAATTAATGTTGAAAAATGAAGAGATATATTTTTCTGATGTTGGAAAATATTGAGAAGTAATATTGAAAAATAATTGCTTGCTTTAATGTTGAAATTTCTTAAAATTGCAAATTGTTGAGAAATAATTGCATAAATTGATGTTAGTAAATGATGAAAAATAATTACATTATTGATGTTTCAATATGTTGTAAGGAATTCTCATTCAGAAGATGATATGTTAATTGCTCCTGTTATATGCACATTAGCTATAAACTTACGCTATAAACTTATAGATATTAATTCTCCTCCTCATATTTTTTTAGCTTATTAAGATACTTTGTCCAAACTATATATGCGATAATTTAGCTTTAAGCAACACATTCTGTCTGACATAGATATAAGTGATCAATTACATTTCATTAGTAGTTTAAGTAGGTACATGATTATAATTAGATGATCCACCATCTCCAACATATATCGATATGCATCTTGTGATTTACAAGGAGGAATACATAGGTTGATACTTTAGTATAACACACTAAATTATTACACCAAACCCAACGCAGGTTCCTTCGTGTGAGTAGATGGATATGAGCCACATGCATGTCGGATCCAAATTGTTGTAAGTATTTGTTGCTTTTTATAGGTTTGGACAGAACAATTACATTTTATTTATGAATTAATAACTTCTATTTGCTTCATATTAGGTTGGACAATTGTTACATGATAATCGATGTGTTACAATTGATCTTTGTGATCTCGATGATGATGATGGACTTATTTATTATTATGCATCTTCTTGGTTCGAGACATGTTGTACTACATTTAACACTTTAAGAAAAATATTGAGCCTAGAAGATGTTGTCTTAGGGGATGAGACCACATAAACAAGCGAAAATTATGCTATTGATGAAGCCGATTGATCCACTTGTTATCGCAAAAGGCATAGATAGGCCCATGTGTATTATTATATTATATTATCTTTTTTAGTTATGATTTATTTTTATTATTTTTATTTTTATAATATTATTTTAGCGAATTATCATGTTGATTTTAATATTATTTATTTTCATGCTTATTTTAAATAAAAATAATTTAAAATCATTAATTAACATGTGAACATCATGAATATATTTTTTAAAATCTCAAATTATTTATTTACAAGTTAAAAAATACACTTAGTTATGTTTTGTTATTGCTGAAGACATGAATGTCATGTTTAAAATTCAATGAGAAAAGAAAATATTTGACAATAAGAAAGCTAGCAGAAGGGTACTTAAAAGAAAGAGAAAAGGAGATAACCGAAGAGAATATCATGTCAGTCCGATTTATTGCTGCGGGACCTTGATTTGAATGTTTGGGCCGACCCAGACCATGTCTTTTCTGAGGAGGAACGAGAAGGAAAAAAACCCCACAAAGAATAAAATTCTTGTGAAGCAGAAATCAAGTTTGCATGATCCTCTATTCTCGATGTTGCCTGCTAGCTAGCTCATGGACGCCGTACTTTTTTCTACTTTCTCCTTACCACCGCTTACCTTTCTGAGGATCAAGCACACATGCATCTAGAACACAAAAACTTCAGATCTTTTCATCTTTCAGGAAAAAATATTCCATTAATTACTTTGTTCCTTATAGGCAGTAACAATTGTTGGACCGAGAAATTAAGCACCCACAAGCCTGCATATGCCTGTGAGCCTGCTTGTTTGTTTTACATTGTATTGGATTCCTTGTTGGGTAATTAATGAATAACCCATGGCTTCTGTGCAGTTCAAAGAAGTATCAGAGCTTATACTTGCTTCCAGCTCTAGGTAAAGTAGCATAGAAAGCTGTGAAACTTTATGGGAAGTCAAGCCCTTTCCGGTAAGCGAGCCCTTTCCTTTTCTTTTGAACACCTTTCCATTCGATTAAGGTTTCATAGTTTCTAATCAAGATATCACATCATATATTGATATTTAAACAAGTAATAATCTTGCTAGCTATCCCGATGTCTGACCACTTAGCTAGGAAATTAAGGAGGAACAAGGGCATGTACAGGGAGGCCATATAGTTTTTTCTTAGCCATATCGTATCATCGAGCAGTGAAGCTGGCAATTGAAGCCCTTCCTTTTTGTTAACCCAATAAATGACGTTTTGGATTTTTCTTTTTTTTTTTTAAAGAAAGGTTACAAATTGTAACTTTGAATAAAACATAAAAGGGAGTGTGATATTATCTTTTAATAGATTATCAAATACTTAAATGTTACAGTCGCATTCACAATTAAATTGGTGATTCTCAGATAGACACTAATTGATCAAGACAAGTATAATTGTAGACAATTCAATTTATATTCTTAAAACTATAGGTTTTAATTCCATCTAAAGAATGCTGCTAGCTTCATTGGAATACAAGCAACAAAACTAATTAACTTCAGAGGATTGCTTGAGGAGGTTGGCTCTCTTTCTTAATTGTCAAATCTTATCTAAATATTATTCTCATGAATTCCTAGTTCCGGCACATCATATATATATATTCACACACACACACACACACATATATGATCATAGCAATCTCTCTATAAACAAAAACTAGTTCGAGAGTACAAGCTAGCAGTAAATTCCAACGAAGAAAAAAAAAAGAACACAAGAAAACCAGTCTTTGATGAATTAAGAAACTGTATTAAAGATTAAGGCATGAAAGAGCTTGAAAGTTTTTAATTTTGTGATTTATTTCTTCTATCAAGTACAAAAGTATCAATAAAATCAAACAAGCACTTACTGTGTTAACATAACCTTACTAAAGTGAAACTCTAGGAATCTAGCTGGTAACTTCTCAACATTAACCCGATAATACTCTATTACAGGCTCAAAATCCCAGTCAAAAACCTTAATCCGTATTGCTCTATGAGTGAAAGTTTCTCCGGTGAGAAACAATTTTATGCTGCATGCATGTGTTGGCCACAAACTGCATACTCTAATAAATTCAAGGATATGCATATGCTTACATTTTTGAATGTATACTATAATGCTATATAGAGCACTAATTAATAGCTTTTCTTTAAGAAGTTTAAACAGTAGCGATCACTTTCATGAAAACTTGCAGCACCTGTACAAGTGCTTCTAATATCTTACTGCCAAAAGATGCATGGAAGTCAGTACCACAACTTGATATATCTTGATTTGTGTATTATTGTAATAAAACTGATTCTTAACACAAAAAGTTTAAGATTTTCAATCATTTGGCTGCCGCTTATATAAATTTTTAATTTTCTTTTCCGACACAAGTATGGGAGAAAACAATTAATATATATAAGACCATTGACCAAGCTTTTATTAATGTGCTGAAAATGTTGGACTATACCACAAGATTTTCATTTCCAGCCCTATTTTTTGCTCATTTGGCTTTCCATAGATGCATACCGAGTCTTAATTAGTTCGAACTTGTTCATCCAATTGTATGTTTTTTTGTGGAAAGTTATCCTAGTCAGCTGACCATAAACTACCATCTTATAATGAATTTAGAGGAGAAATCGGGAAAATTTTAAAATCAAGCATCTTCTCCATATAAAGATTGATACTACTTTTTTGATATTGATGGTGGAAAATATAACAGCCTCAAATATTCCAAATAAAGCTGAATCATCTTTTTCAGTGACAGAGAGCAAACTGGAGCATATACTTTATTTATTTAGTTTTTCGCACTCGGATAGAAACAAATGGAAAGTATAGAAGAGATAAATACTTACAAATAATATAAACATCACAAATTTTTAATCTCATGGAAGAATGTAGGAATAGAAAGAGGACTAGGGTTCTTCAGTCATCCAAAGTGGTAGAAAGAGTGTAATGAAGAAATCAAATTAAAAATAACCACAGTATTTTTTTTTATTTTTAGAATGAGATAATTAAACCCAAGTAATTGTAACTTGACTGAGAATCTCAAGCTTAGTTACGAGTTAATGCAATACAATTGTAATACAAGAAGAAAATGAGGTTATATTTCATTGTGTTCTACCGAAGATATCAAGAGGAAAAGTGCTTGTTCATGGTAGTAAATAGCAAATACCACCACCGGGGAAAAAACCCAGAGACACTTTCTCAACTATTTTGAGATTTACATGCAGTTATGAACATTTTTCTTCCATAGAAGGAAAGCAAGGGATGTCGTCATGCATCAAGACAAGATCCATGGAAGAAATCCTTAGAGATCACTGAAATCACAAGTCTTTAGTTAACAATTAATGGAGAAAGGGATAAGAAAAGGTGAAGATTTTACAAAGCTCAACTGCAAATGGTTTAGACAAAATTAAACATGGTATGCTAAAATGAGAAGGGTCCCTTTTTTTGTTTCCAAATTTGGCCATGCTTCAAACCTCATCATTGAACAACAAAATCATATGAGGACAAATGAATATCATAGTAATAGGAATCGTGCTTCACTTAGTATATATAGATGATAAACCATACAAATTACGTGCTTTATAATACATAAACTGACTAATTTTCAGTCACATCTACATGAAAATCACACACCATATGCTAGTACAACACTCTTCGAATTTAACAGCGACGGCCGGGAACTTAATCCCTTATTTTAGACGGTATTTAATTTGAAATCCACACAACATTAAAGGTAGACAAAGTTTGGAGAAACAAACATCACTTATCTCCAAACAGGTACCCCAGAGATGAATCCCCTCCGGGCACTGATTTGACTTTTGTAGACGGACGATCCTGAAAAAAATCATGAAGGAGGTGAATTATCATACATATGTGGCAGATAAAAATACTTGGTGAATGTATGTCCCTACATGAGGAGGACAACTCACAGTAATAAAGTTTCCAGTATTGTGGTCTTGAGCTCTGTGATAATTGTTGGAGACCTCCTTCTTCTCAGCCGAACCACTATCCGGTGGCTTCTCTACGGTAATGTCAACCCCATATGGTGGTAGGTTAACCGGGCGCAAAGGCGGAGGTGCACTTGGCTGCTCATCAGAACCAAAAAGGTAACCCAAAGAGCTCTGCCCGCCGCCGTAGCTCCCACCTCTACTCATGGCTTCTTATATAATTAATGATCAAGATCTGCAAATGACTCAATTACAAAGAAGGGAGAGAAGAGGAGAGAACCCTAATACACACACACACACACCAAGTTAGTGTTATGTAGCTGGAGATATGTTTACCTAACATAGGTATGCTGAATGTGTGTTTGGATGTTGATTATGATACACATACATCATGACTATTTAGTCATCAATGCTCATTATTGCACACCAAGACCGAATTAACCAGGAGCACGTCATGTACTGTTACTTTTTTCATAAAGGGGGCGTATGATTCTTTTTTAGCCTCGCTAGTATAAATATACATGGATGATGTCATTTGTCAGGGACAATTTACATCAACAGAAGCATAAAAAAAATACAAGATTCTATGATAATCTTCCAAGGATGTATATAGCAGCAGTTCAATTATAATCTTCCCTCATGCCAAATTAAGGAACTTCATTCAAGGTGTGTTTTGCTTAGAGTTTGTATTGTAACTGTGGTTATAGCTATATATATAGTTTATTTATGGTAGTTGCAATGATAATATTTGGTCACAAAAATACATGGTTGAAATAGAGATGGTTAATAATATGTAAATAATAATAATAATAATAATAATAATAATAATAATAGAAAACACCACCTTCATAGTAATTCTCCTATCTTTTAGTTTATTATCTGATCTGCTACGGGCTACGAGCCTATGCCTATGGTATAATTAGTCTTTCTCGAAAAGTAAAAATAAGAAGTGCTAGCAAGATTAAAGGAATTTTTTCTCATTTCAACCACTAAAAACTTGTACTTCAAATTCGACAAGAAGCTGACAGACATAGATATGGATGCTACTGATCATCAGGCAGGCTTAGAAGTTTCCTACCGGAGTCTAGTACACAAAAAAATTGTTATGGCCTGGTCTTCAATTGTATCTCTACAAGCAATGAATGTCATCAACATTAAGAAACCTTAGCTAGCATAATGCTCCACGTGTTTACCCGACTTGAATCTTACATTACATGGAGTGATGAAATTGTTAATTAAAATTTTACCTTAAGATTTTTCAGAAATACATAAATATATCAAATTAATTAGCTCTAGAAATGCAAAATACACCCCCCCTTGTAATTCAATATATAGTTCTTGGACAGAGCTACAACTTCATTATTATTATTATTATTATAAAATATTTTTCAATTAACTGTCATTCTTAGAGATTAAACCAAAAATATGTTATGACTTAAAATTCATGATTTTTTTTTTTTACAATTTAATCTAAACTTATTGATAAAAAGAGTTATATTTAGTTTTTGATTAGCAGATTTAAACTTACAACTGTGTTATCCCTTATCTCACTATTAAATTTAACAATTTTATTAACATAAATTTTTATTGGTATTTACACACACACAGAGTACATTAATACATATATTATTACAAACTCATGGAGAGAAAGAGTTTGTAAAAAAAAAAACTCTTATTAATAATTTATGGTTTGTTTGAGAGTTCATCGATAATAAATATACCGATGGATTTATAAATGGACATAGCATGCTAAAAATAAAAATTCTACTTTATTTCGTTAGTATCTCCATTGGTAAATTTAACATATTATTGATATGAATACTATATGTAATGTCATTGGAGTTTTTATTTGTTCGTTGATATATCTATCAGTAAATATAACATACTATTGACAAAATATCATCTATAATTTCATCGGTGAGTTAATAGTAAAGGTGGAATTTGCAGTAATTTTTTTTTAACTCTCTCTAGAATATACTGACAAAGTTATTCCATCGCTAAACCTGTTAGTAATATTTTAAATATATATTTTTAAAAAATATAATATATTTTTTTAAAAAATATATTTAATAGAAGTAGAAAAATAATTAAAATCAAATAAAAATAAAATATTTATTATAAATTTAAACATTTGTACATTTAAATACAATAAATCCAAAACAGAGAAGGCGCTAAAGGAGAAAAAAACCGGTCATCACTAGGATCATGGGTTAGTTAAGAGTGCATATGCATTACCCATATGTGATCTTATCTTTAATACCAATTGGTAGAGTTTTTCGTAATCAGCAATGAGTCGTTCATATTTTTCATTAAGATAGGTCATCTGAGCATGTACTTATTAGTCTAAAATCGTCATGAAGTCCAGATCATAGTTATCAAACCTAATCAAGGGGCTGGGTTATGGGTTACATGGGTTGACACCTAAAAAAATTAAAAAAAATATTTTTGTTTTTAATATTTCATATGAAAAAATTAAAAGCAAGTCATGAGGATAAAGGTTATATATGTTATAAATAATAAAGTTTAAAAGATTATTTCAAAAGCTTTTTTAATCCCATATTAGAAAGATAATATCTTATTTTTTTAAGTTAAAGTATTTAAACCAAAATGATTTTTTATCTTACATTGAAAAAATATAATTTTTTTCTTGTGAACATAAAATATTTATACTAAAAGGCTTCAAATCTCACTTGAATTTACTAAAGAGCTTCTAATCTCACATTGAAAAAATAAAATATTTTTCTAATATTTATATAGTGAACTTTGGAATAGGTTAGTAACCAACTAAAAACTATATAAAAAAGAGGTTTCTAGTTAGGAGGAAAAATACTTTTAAAAAAGCAGGTCTTTACTGGATTTTACCAGGTTACCTGAGTCCTAGGTTGACTCGATAGGTTAGGCCAGGTTTGATAACTATGCTCTAGAGTTTGAGTGCTCGAAATTGATTACGAGTATTCAATGGTTAAAGCACTATGAGCTCTATAAGGTCAGGCTCACGTTCAAGAATTGTAGTTACAAGAAAAAAATGTTATCAGTTATATATGCATGTGTGTGTATTTTCCATCTGCTTCGCATGTGAAACGAATCAAACAAAGATTGGTGTGCATGATAATGGGACTATGAACACGTCGGTTTTGATTTTTGCACCAAATTGTGATGGTCGCATGAAATATGCTTATGTGACACACTGAATGTATTCTGTCTATATAGTTTTTGACATGTACTTTAGTCTGAAATCCTTCCAAATCGCCACATCATTCCATCCTAGAAGCTCTCTTTCTTTTCTTATATTTTTTGGTTTCTTTTATACCTCGTACCAAAAATCATGCAACCTATATGATACAAATTAATTATTTGTTAGTAAATAAAAAATAACATTTTAATATTTGAAATAAAAAATTATCCTGAATTCGATCTTATCTAATTATAGTGTGATTCTTTCCAACCCTCCTCATAACATTACTTTTGGCTCTCTGTCATTCAAATCTCCTATAGTCTTTACAATATGCCGATAAACACATTTTATCAGTATACATGTATGTAATGAACATCATAAATAGTGTTTGAGAGAAGGGGAACAATTCCCATAGTCACTAAAATATACTGATGGACACATTCCTTAAGTATATTTGCATGTAATATACAATTTATCATTATTTCCATTAATATCAAACTATATATTTGCATGTAATATACAATTTATCATTATTTCCATTAATATCAAACAATATCTAATGTTAAATTGTATTTGTATTCCTTATGTATTCATCCTATAAATACTTAAATTCACAACTGAACATATAACATAATAACATCAGTTCACATCACAATAATAAAATAAATATTTTCTTATCATTCAATAATAAATTAATATCATTTACATTATATTGAAGCGAATTTCTTTCATAAATATTTACATTATAGTTTATGGCATTACACATTCGTGTTGTGCAAATTAATTAGAATTGTCTTCCTCTTCCATGTTAATTCCATCATCATCATCTTTATTGACTTGTGTATGTCTACAGGAGTTCAAAACATCATTCAATTTATTAGCATCAATATTAACAAAAATATTCTAGGCAATGCAAAATTTTGAATTTTCTTCCAAATCATTAGATGAAATAACTTGATATAGATCAACTAACTCACCAAGTTGAAAAAACATCATCTCTTATAGTTAATTCATTGTTGCCATCCTAAACAATCTCGATATGACTTCTAGGTTTGGTTTTCACCATGGATAACAAATGAACTCTTGAACAATCATTTCTAAAAGAATGGGTGTATGTGTAATAAACTTGTTGGCATTACTTGACCAAACTATGATGAAGATCTACTTTAATTCCTCTGTCAGTGGTGTCATACCAATAATATTTGAATAAAAATACTTTGTTATGCTTACTATGATATTACAATTCAATAACCTCTTCCAACTTTCCATAATAATAAACTTCAAACTCATTAGAATTAGTCCCTTAACACAAACCCTAATGTTATTTATCTTTCTACCCTACTTATATTCTTCAGTATGAAACATATATCCATTAATGAAATACCGTTATAGCATTTTAACTTTCTTTCATGACCCAGATTTAGTAAAGACAACGTAACATCAACATTCCATCCCAATTGATAAACTTGATACATGAAGTACAACCATGAACATTTAATGAGAAATATATAATGAAATTAAATATCCTGAGAGATGAGAATAATTGAACACTACTTATATATGTTTTGAACCATATGAAAAAAATGTTCATCTTATAATCAAAAGATTTAGGATTTAGTTAGCCATGAGTTTTGGAGCCGTAAATATTGACGATATTGCCTACAAGGAATTCAACAATGTATTAATTTATGATATTATAAAAGATAAATTGTTCAAAAATAACAATATGTTAAGTAGTATACTTATTATATAAAAAGTCTTAGTTCATCGTAGTTAAATAACATATAATTATGTGCTTATTTGAATTTTATTTTTGACAAATATCTTATGTAATTTTTGGTACGGGTTATTAAGGATTGGAGAATATAGACAAGTTTTCATAAGAAGGCATTTCCCCATAATTGTTATGCCTTGGAACACGATTGATTATTGTTTTGAATTAAGACTTGAAATAGTCAAGATATATATTGAGATCTCTTCAACAATATAGGCTTCATATATTAAGACCTCAATACACACTTTATTTTTTACTTTTCTCTTAAGATTGAACAACTATCTATATGGAATTAAATAAATGTTTTGAAATATGCAAAAAAAAAAAAATTAATTATGATGCATGTGTAATCTTTAATCTCTTGAATGGATACATCCACCTATATTCAACTCGACCTTCAGGTTTTGCCTCAGATGGTAAATGTAAGGGTAGATACTCCATTGCATAAATAAATTAAAGGGAATATCATTGTAAGTTTGCATTTTATTTAATTCATTTCATGTTCCTTTTGACAATAAATCCAGGTAAGTTAATGAAATGAGTGTTATTTAAACATGTTGTAGTCATGACTCTTCATTCTATACCATCTACAATCCTCTAAATTTACCAATATTGATATGTTTGAGGGATGTCAATGAGAAAAACACAGACTTTTAAGCTATCAGTAGATAAGAAATTATGTATTCTTATCTAAGACGAGGCTGACTTTGGTTTTTGCAGCCCATAACCTAATATAAATAGACTTTATATTTCTATGATGATAAAACAAATTTATATTTATTTTAACCTTGATGTTGTCCTTTATCTTTCTTTTCACATCCATAACCGTGTTGAAAATATTATCAAACATATTCTTTTTTATATGCATGCAATCAAGGTTATGGTGGAGAAGATTAATCTTCCAATAAAAAAACTCCTTAAAAATACTTTACTTTACCTAATTGTGGGTCAAACCAAAATCAAGAAACTTTTGTTTATCATATTGAAAATCAAACAGAATGTTAGCATACTCTGACATCACGTCTTACAATTCTTTACCCAAAAGAAATGACGTTGCAACATCCCTTTTAACTCTGCCAAATAAAAATGTCCTTTATGTTTTTTCTAAGCCTATGATTTATTTGTAAGAATGTTTGATGATAGTAAAAACAAAAAAGAAATTTTACCATTATTTGTTAGCATTCACTATTTATTAGTGTGAATACCTTGTTATTTTTTATATAGTATGTATATGCTAGTTTTCTATGCGTGCTCCAACCAGAAACTATTTCATAAGATAGAAAATCATTGATAGTCCACATCAAAGTTGCATTCATTAGAGAATTTTGTTTCCTCGAGACATCATAAGTCAAAACCTTGAATGACCATAACTGTTTCAACTGATCAATCAACATCAAAGAAAAATACATGTTTTGACCCAAACTATTAAGACCATGTATTCCTATAGATAAAAAAAAAAAAAAACTCTACCCTCACACACATCCCCGATAGCAAGTTTAAATTGTAAGTATCACCGGCTAACAAAAATAAGTAGCAGAAAATGACATGAATGGATTGAATCTTTCTATACATAACCCAAGATATTCGTTCCTTGTCTCCACTAAAAACTAAAGATATACATTGTTCAAGTGTTTTCAAAATTCACCATCGAAAGGGTGCACCATCACTCCATCCACAACATCATGTGATTGATGTTATGTCATATGCTAAGCAATCTTTGATGACATGAATAACATATGCAGTCTATATATGATTGTAAAATATTTAAGTTTTTTGTACTACAAGAGTCCTTCCCCTGCTAATCATGAGTTTATAATGAAAATGCTCACATGTTCTGTACTCGATCAGTTATACATTTTCAAGGTAGTATAACATGCAAAAGTTTAAATATATGTTAATTCTCTACTATTCTAGATCGATGAGTTTCATTTTGGACTAAGTAGCATAAATATTCCTTTTCAGTTTGTTCCCTTCAAGTAAAATGCTTATCGCTTATTCATAAATTTTTTCATATCCGACTTCACTCAACCTATAATCTGACTTATGAATACTTGTACAACAACTAATTTATTATCATTTGTATAAACATCCCATAATAATTCATCAGAATATTTCAAAGGATTAAAAACTTAGTCACGTCTCCTTTAGGTTCTTCATCTAAGATTGGACGTTGACCGATATAACCTTGATTCATTCTTATCACATTCATAACCATATTCTTATAAGGATTGTTATTGTCATCTATAACTTCATGCACGTTACTAGAACTAGAAGTTGACTCAATCATCCTTTCTACCATGATACCGTGAGGAATATATAGTTCTTCATGTGCATACCAATACAAGTATTTCTTTATGAACCTTTTTTTGTAGAAGATGCATCATTGCAACATCTGAATCAAAAACTTTTTATTTTTATACCTCTTATATGGACATTTAATATCTTTTTAGTAATATTTCTTGGATTAGATATTGCATAATTAATAAAATCTTGAATCTTATTACAATAATTCATCATTTATAACCCTTAGGTTGAATCTCTATATATCCATGAACAATCATTCATTACTTATACCAAACATATATAAAATAATAATGACAACATATATTAATTAACTACGTTAACTAAATAAATTTTTAAAAATAGTAATTTAGCTCAAACTTATTCAATCTATTTTAATATTACTCTTAATTTATTATCAATTATTTATATAAATTCAAATGTCTATATACTTACCAAAAATTTCAGCTAGACAATAAAATTGACAAAATATAAAATGAACCTGTTAAATAAGCCATTATTTATTTCATTATAAAACACCTAAGTGAAAAATTCAAACTAAGTTTCTTCAATTACAAACAAATATAATTTTATAAAATCTAAAACTAACCCTAACATGTACAAATTATAAATCCATACTATAAAATAAATTTATATAAGAAAAAAATGTAAAAAAGTAAACACTTAAACAAATACATATACTACAAAAATATGAAAAAATAACATTTTAAAATTAATTTCAAATAAAAAAAAAGATAGATTTACTTATTTAAAATAGAGAATTCTCAATAAAATTTAAATCAGAACACGGATGCTGACAAACCAAATGTTGTGGTGGTTAGATTTGTTATGGGAGGTTAGATTGTGTTGAGTTTGGAAATGAAAGGGAGAGGTTGTTTGTTACAGGGAAAAAAAAAGCATAAGGAAAAAGATGAAATAACGAAGGAGAGAAGAGTCGAACACGATATCATAAATTAAATATTACCAACAGAATTATCCTTTAGTAACCTTTCAATTATTTTTTCAGTAAAAATATCACATTATCATATAATTTGTCTTTTTTTAATCATATTATAATCCCCTCCGTAATTCTCTCAATATATACCGGTAAAAGTTTTCTATTGGCATATTTATGGACATAACCATCAGGTAATTTTATTAGTAATGTCATTTGTAAAAGTTATACATCATTGTATTATTTGACTTTTTTTATTTTTTATTTTTTCATTATAATTCTCTCGTTATAAACAAAAAAAAATTTCTATTAGTATTTATCAATAAATACAAAAATAAAAAATTGTATCTATAAAAATTATTGTAATACACTGATAAAATATTTTTTTATCCCGTTTCCATTTATATTTGTTAATTTTAATAGGGTATGGAGCCATCAAAATGCACATGATCGTACGGGAAAGTTAGTGTAGATGTCAAATACTAACAATTATACCAAAGTAGCGGAATAAGTTGGTTAATTGTCATCTTGTGGGCTCAACCTGCTTAACTAGAGCAATGTCAACCAGAATTTGAGATTAGCGACAGGACCCGTCTCTAAGTAATATCGCTAATCACACGGATTGTGCCATTATAAATAGGGAGCAGGGGGGCCATTCTGCTGGAATTTTGTGGCATCTAAGCAAAATCTCAGCGGTCTGCAAGAATTTATCGTACAAAAGGGTGATGATACCACACTGTGATAGGTACAAAAATATATATATATATATATTTCTTTGCGAGTTACTGTGACCTCTGTTTTAAGTGTCATCAATCTCGACAGGTTGAGGTGGTTTGGGCCTAAACCACACATTAATTTATGAGCTAAAGAGATGTTTAAGTAAGGTTAAATCAAGATAATGGGTGACTTTAACAGGAAAATATGATGAGAAATTATAGCTTTTGGTTGGCCTAGTGTTGCAAATTGGACCCATCAATTACTTGTACTACTCGATAAAAAAGTGTGAAAAGATAGAATTAAACTATCTTAAATTCAGATGGACATGGTTAGGTTGGAAGGGAGCTTGTAGGGCAAGGGAATCCATTGAACATATGGTTTAATTTACACAGCTGTCTTCGGCGTAGTTAGTGTATAATAACTATTTTTAAAAATATTTTTTTAATTTATTTTTTATTTCAATAAAACATAAAAAAAATATTAACACTTTAAACAAAAAATTTAATTTTTATAAAACATTGTTTGAGCCACATTTTCAAATAACACCTTAAATAATTATAAATTAACTAGTTATTTAGGTCATGCCTTGCTATAGTTCAAACTAGTTGCTTGATCCACGCGATACTACGAATTAATTTTTTTTGCATAAAAAATATCAAAAAAGATTAAGATCTAAAAGTGTTAGATTTTTTTACAAAGCTATACCCAAGAGTCTTGGGTTTGGCTACAACGTCTGACCCAAGAGTAATATTTATAATATTAATAATAATATTAAACTTGCATTACTAAAGTTTAAGTGGATCTAGCTGCAATACCAGACTCAATAGCTTTAGATGTGAGTTTGACTACAAAATCATATTATAAAAGTGTGATAATTAAATAGATTAATTAAAAAGAAAAAAACTAATGAAGAAAAAGAAAAAAAAATATGAATTAACTGGGCTAACCCTTTAAACTAGGTTAACTCGTCAAACCTTGGATTCATGTCGTAAAAGTTTGATAATGAAATAGGAAAAAAAAATTGACGGGTTAACCGAGAATTAACTGGGCTAGCCCGTCAAATCAGGTTAATCCATTAAACCCAGGATCCGTGTCATGAATGTTTGATAACTAAATAGAAAAACATTTAACATTAACAAACTAAATTAAAAGAAAAAAATTAATTAAAAAAGAAAAAACAAAAGGCATCAGCCTTTTCTCTATGAACTACACTGTGAAGAAAAAAAAAATTTGAATTAACCGTGTTAACCCATAATTAACTGGGTTAACCCGTCAAATCAAGTTAACTCGTTAAACTTGAGATACATGTCATGAAGGTCTAATAATTAAATAGAAAAAAAAATTAACATTAACAAACTATACTAAATAAAAAAAATTAATTAAAATGAAAAAAAAAAATTGGGTTAACCCATCAAACTCGGGATACGTGTCATGAAGGTCTGATAATTAAATAGGAGTTTTACATTAACAAACTAAACTAAACAAAAAAAATTAATTAAAACAAAAAAAAGCAAAAAAAAATAATTACGGGTTAACTCGTCAAACCTTGTTAACCCGTCAAACTCGGGATTTGTGTCATGAAAGTTTGATAACTAAATAAAATAAAAATTAACATTAACAAACTAAATTAAACAAAAAAATTCATAAAAAGAAAAAAAAAACTCTAAAGGCATAAAAAATGAAAAAAAAACTGGAAAAAAAAAAAGACAACTCAGTATTGGGACTACAGATTGCACTGTGCAGCCCAAAACGAGGCCAACCCATTAAACTCAGGATACGTGTCATGGAAGTCAAAGTTAAATAGAAAGAAATTCAACGTTAACAAACTAAACTAAAAAAAAAAATTAATAAAAAAAAAAACAAACTCTAAAGGCATAAAAAATGAAAAACAAACTGGAAAAAAAAAAAGACAACTCAGTATTGGGACTACAGATTGCACTGTGCAGTCCAAAACCAGGCCAACCCATTAAACTCAGGATACGTGTCATGGAAGTCGAAGTTAAATAGAAAGAAATTCAACGTTAACAAACTAAACTAAATAAAAAAATTAATTAAAAAAAAAACAAAAACAAAATTCAGGCTAACTTGTCAAATCAGGTTAACCCGTTAAACTTGAGATCCGTGTCATGAAAGTTTGATAACTAAATAAAAAAAATTAACATTAACAAACTAAATTAAATAAAAAAATCATTAAAAAAAAAACTGGAAAGACATTAAAAAAAAAAAGCCCAACAAAAAAAAACTAAACTCATCAATGTAAAAAAATAGAAACGAAAAAAAAAAAGAAAAGAAAAAAGGTAAATCATCAGTGTTTTACTATGGACTGCATATTATAATAATAAATGAAAAAACTAATTAAAAAGAAAAACCGGAAAAAAAATTTGGATTAACCCGTCAAACCCGGAACCTGTGTCATGAATGTTTGATAACTAAATAAAAAAAATTTAACATTAACAAAAAAAATTAAACAAAAAAAAATATTCATTCAAAAAACAAAGAAAAAAATTGCATGAAAAAACAAAGCAAAAGGCAAAAAAAAAAAAAAACGCAGCATTTCACTATGGACTGCATTCAAAAAAATAATTAATTAAAAAAACCAGAAAAAAAAATCTAGGTTAACCCGTCAAACTCAGAAACCGTGTCATAAAAGTTTGATAACTAAATAGAAAAAAATTTAACATTAACAAAAAAAATAAATAAAAAAATATTCATTAAAAAAACAAAGAAAAAACAGCTTAAAAAAAACAAAACAGCTTAAAAAAAAGAGGGAAAAAATAGTTGATGAGTGTTTTACTGTGAACTGCATTTTACTATCTATAATAAAACACTAAGCAATTTTAGTTATAATTTAATAAAAAATAACACAAAACAATAAATATACATGCAACTGTTCTCTGAAACTGAAAAAATCCTAACAATGAATTAAAAACTTAAAGCATACGCATAATAAAATTGACCATGGTCTTGATGAGTAAATAAATATTAATATTATTATAATACTATTTTTTAATCAAATAGTAAGTCAAGAATTTAAAAGATAAACGTAAAAAAAATCATGATTATGAATTAAAATTGAATTAATTGGAATGAAATACATGTAAGTGCAACGGAGTTATATATATATATAATTGGTTCTTGGGATATTTCCTCTTTTTCTTTTGATTTTTTCTAATTTTACTTAAATAGGGTTAAATAATGGATTTCTTTTCAATTTACTTTCTAAATTAATCTTCTTAATTTATTCTCTTTTCAATTTAGTTCTTATTTTCCAAATTCTTGCAACTTTAACTTACTTTTTCTTGAGTCTTTTTTTTCTTTTCAATTATATCCCTAATTAAATCAATTTAGACCTCCATAATTAACCACTTTATGCAAATTCATCATTGGTTTCTAAGATTATGCAATTTTTACCAATTTAACTTTTAATTTTGATCTTCTTCTCCAATTAAATGCTCAATTAATTTTTAACTTGGCTATTTATTTTGAACTCATCCTTGTACTTCAAATTTCTTTCAATCTTAGCCAAATTAAATCAAATTAAGTCATTATCTCAATTTCCTCTTAAATTTAAAACTCAATTATAATCTAAAAATTCTCAAACTCAATTTTTATCTGTGATTAATTCAATTTCAACCCCAACTATATATAATATTTTTTGTATTTTTTTATCTTTTAGATTTTTAATTTTTTTTTATTTTCTATGATTTTTTTAAGACATAAGAATGATAAAAATAATGAAATGACTAAATTTAGTGTCCATTTAGAACAACGTTTCAATTGTAGTTCTTAAAATTTTAATATTTTTGCTTCAAATTATTTTTTAGTATTTTTTAATTTTTTTATTATATTAATATAAAAATAATTTTTAAAAAATATTATTTTAATAAAAAGAGGATAAATCAGTCCAAGTCGGAGAGCCCCTCTTTCTACAGATTTTTTCTCTTCTATGATTCGGCATCTGCTTAGTGGTCCTCCGAGTGGGGAGATGGTTGCCTCTATTTGCAGGACGGAGAGAGAAGAAAAGAAAAAATGTAAATGGCTGTCATGACTCCAAGTCTCCCACATGGCGACGTAAGAAACCCAGACTACCCTCCTAACATAACTAAACTTCTCTAACAAAACGTAAGGGTAAACAAGTAATTATATTATCAAAATCCACAGTCCTGAGAGCACGCATCTACCATGAATCCCTGATCAACTTCTTTTTTTTTTTTAATTTTGATTTAATGGCATATTAAGCTCTCAAACACACTTCGACACGTAAAGGTTTTTATAAATGGCATTCAAATCAAAATGATTAAATCAGAATCTTTCGATAGTCTCAGGTTCCAGAAAGTTCTCAGATTGAAGCACAGCTGGTCATTGTATACATATTGTATGCTTCTACCTTTTGCAGTGAGTGAAGGAACAAACCATTATGTCTATGGCCAGAAAATAAAGGTGATAAGCATCAGATATGGGGTCAGATGAATTTGTAATACCAATGAATAACTATATTAGGTATAAAGTTAAATCATGGTTATTGTAATACCAATAGCGTTATTTAAAAAAAATTAATATGGTGATTGAACTTTTTTGACATAATTTTGTCTTTTTAATCCAAATTAGAACTCAATTACATGTTTTTTTAGGCATGAGACTAAATTGCTAAACATAGATAACATAAGTGGCATGTGCAAATTTATTTATGAAGTATGTTTTTTCCTTTAAAGTTTGCAAAAATTCATTTCAGTATCAAACTTTATTTTTATTTTTTTTAGTTCTTGATGGTTGTCACGGGGTGCGAGCGACGCGACATTGTTTGGTGACGACGAAGGCTTTTGACGTGCCTTCTTTGTTAGGTGTTGTGTGCTGAAAAGATTTTTTGAATTTAATCATAAAATTATGATTAATGTTTAGGAGTCGCTCTTAGTATTATGGTCACTAGGAACTTATGGTCTACGAGAGTTTAAGTAAAAGACTAGTTGTGTAAGGGAAAGATGCAACATCCCCAGTGCACCCTATCTAAAGTAAACTGCATTGTTGTTTGATTTTTTTTTTAGTCGGGTTTCTATTCGTTAGTCTTTTTTAAGGTTCAAGACAGATCTCTTTTCATGAGAAAGTTTCTACCTTATTTGGTTAAATCCTAACCATTCTAAAATCTGAATTTTAACATCGTATTTATTTACACCTTGTATATTTAATACTTGATGGTAGATTTTATTGTATAATTTTACACCCCATAAATATTAAAGTCTATATTTGGACCCTAAAAAAATCAAAAAAAGATTTTTTACATATTGGCCAAATCCTAATAAACAATCATAAACTGGTTATGATATCCAGTTTTGGATTTTTTTTAAACATAAAAAAATATAATTATTGTTTTTTATGAAAAATATACTAGGAAAATTTTTAGGATTTGACCGTATGCAATAAAAAAATTTTTTGAAATATTTTGAAAAAAAATTAAGTAGTTTAATACTGAATTTGTATTTTACAATGTAAATATATAACCCAATATTATGCAAAATTGGTAGAAAAATATGCAAAAAAATCACATTTTTTAAAATGATTTTGGAATTTTTTATTTTTTTAATATATATATATATATATATATATATATATATATATATATATAGAGAGAGAGAGAGAGAGAGAGACAGAGAGAGTTCACGTCCTGCATGAATAATAGGATGTGATTTATAATTTATGTATACTATTCACGCAGTGAACATGAAGGAGGAGGAAGAAGAAGAAGGAAAGGAAGGGTGGCTCACCTGGTTGAAGGACTCGTGGCTGCCGTCACTAGTCTGACTGAGGACAGTGGAAGAGTTTGTTGTTGCAACGATAGAGGTCGAAGTTGGTCACGGCGGGAAGAAGAAAAAGTTGCAAAGAAGAGCGGAAGGCTGGAAGGAAGAGAGAGAGAAGGCCATGGTAGCTGCTCTGCCACTAGTAAAGAGCTAGGTTAATGGAAATGATGGTGGTAAAGTCGGTGGTGGTAGTGATGGTGGTCAAAAGCCATGTTGGAGAGAGAAAGAAGAGAGAGAACTATGTAGAAACCAGAAAAAGCTGGTTTTTTTGCTAATTTTAGACTCAATTTTCTCCTCATTCAGGCCATGAAATCCACTTCTATTTATGGACGGTGGAAGAGGGCAATCTTGTATATACCAGGAAAACATTTTGTCCCTTGATTCAATTGGGAAGAATCTCAATCATTGGTTCAAAGTAGGCATTCTAAGTTGTCAAATCTGCAGACAAAAGCTGACTAAGTGGGTCTCTCTAAGTTGTCACCAGTGCCGATATGTTGTCATTTAGCCTAAACGGGTTATATGGGATTGTAAAGAAAGTGCAGAGGATCATATTCGTGTAAGATTTGTCAAATTTGGTGGATATTAGATACATTAAATGTAGCTGCAAACTAAGTAACTGAATCAGTTTTTTCAGGAAAAAAAAGATAATGAACAGTGCTGAGTTCTTTTTTTTCCAAAGTTTATTTTAGTCTTTTCTCTTTCAATTGCTTTCAATTGAACCCTAATTGACCCTAATTTTTTTTAAATGCAATTAAACCCCTAATTTCAATCAATTAACTTGGTAAAAATTAAATTTAGTCTCTTAAAAATTCCATCTTCTTAATTAGGCTAAAATTAGGCTCCCAAACTTAATTTTTCACTAATTAAGCACCAATTAAAATTAATTTGACCTATTTAAAATATAATTAAGTCCTTAATTGAATCCTTTAATTTGACACAAATTAATTCTTAAACATAATTAAAATTTAATTTGGCCTATGATTAAATCAAATTGGCTTATTAAAAATTTAATTATGTCCTAAGACTTAATTTTTATGTAAATTCATCCAATAATCATTTAATTTGACCTTGAATTTGTATTTTTCTCTATTTTTGGGCATAATAGGGTACAATTAAGCCTTCAATTTTCTTTAAAATTGCAGCTTGATTCCTCGATTTTCTTTCTTCATGTTACCAGCCTTTATTATTATTTTTTTGCAGCTTGATTCCTCGATTTTCTTTCTCCATGTTACCAGCCTTTATTATTATTTTTTATTTTTTAAAAAATAATTTTTTTAGAATAACCTAGAATTGGGTTATAACAGTGGTTGAGAAGATAGAGAGAAAATAGTAGGAATCTAGCCTAGAGAGAGAAAGATGTCATTGCAACAATTTCGACCATCAAAACATTAGATTTTTGTTCCAAATAGTTCCATATGATGAGGAAAGTTTGCCTTAAGTGTTTTTTTACCTTGAAAGTGCTTAAAGAATCCATATTTAAGATCAAGAAGAAATTGGTTTTCGTGTTGATTTTTCATTTTGGACCGATTTTTGTTGCTTTTAGAGCTTAAAGATTGGTTTCACGAGGTTATTAGAGTGTTTTTCTAGGTGTTTTGGGTGGAAAAATAGGTTTTTAGAAAAAAAAACCAGGCACCCCAATTTTCCGGCCACCATAGTTTCTAAAATCTGAGTATGCGAGATAATGCGTCATATTTTTGTTATTGAGTTGGGGCAGATAACATGTCATCAACTTCATTATCCTTTTTTTTTAAAAAAAAAAAGGTCATGCAATTGGACTTGACTTTATAAGCCCACATTTGGCCAGCTAATCATAATCCAAGTGCTAGGCGATCTCATTCTTTTCTTTATAGTTCTTATTTTTTAATTTTGAATTTTTTTAAAACATAAAATAATTTTTAAGTTTGTATTTTACTTTGTTTTTATTCGTTTTTTTGCTCATTTATCTTTTTTTACATAATTATTAATTTTGAGTTATATTGGATTTGTTAAATTTTTTAGGAAATTAGTATGATTCATTTGTAATTTAAATGTGTTTTGCATATATTAAATTTATTTTTAAAAATAAAAAATATTTATTTCTTATGATATTTTGAATATGTGCAGCCTTATGTAATATGTTTTTACTTTTAATTTTATCCAATAAATCTTATGTATGTATCAAATTCGTTGAAATTGAATTTAATAAATAAATTCATTAAACAAAACTGGGTAAATTATCTATATTGTGATATTAAATATTTTGATCTATATTTGTATCTTATTTTTTTCCCATTTCTTTTAGAAAAAAATAACAAGCCAAAAATGGGGTTGTTGGGGTGTCGTTTTCTCTTTTTTTAATTGAACTTGAGTCCTTTTTTTTTTTTTGCTTCTTTTTGTTTTGTCTCATATTCTAAAAAAAACAGTTTCAAATAAAATTTATATTAGTAAACATTATAAAGTCCTTGAATATATTAGCAAGTTTGACTAATTGACTTGATTTGCATGTTTGATGAGTTTAACTTCTTGTTTTTTTTTTCCAACATCTCAATATTAAATAAAAAACTATAATCCCACTAAAGTTTGGTGTTTAATTTTGTGGTTATATATTTTTGTTATTATATAGTTAAATAAAAAATAAGTTAAAAAAAAATTAATGCCGGTGGAGTCCATAATCCCATTCACAAGTTTGACGTGTTAGTCTGGGTTATTCAGTTCATAGGTTTAATAAGTTCATCTATTGGTTTATGGTTTTTGTTATTTCAATAATGATGATGATACTGGCAATATTACTAACTATTAATAGTTATAATAATAGTTTATTATAATAGTAATAATAGTGATGATGGTGATAATTTTGATAATAACAATGATTGTGATACTAATAGTGATAATAATAATCAAAATAACATTTACAACAACAATAATTATTATAATTAAAATATTAATAGTAATCGTAATGATGAAACCAATAATAATACTAATAATACTGCTAATAGTGATAATAATTGTAATAATAATAATATTTCTTCATGACAATAATAGTTGCAATAACATTAATAATTGTGATAGTAGTGGGTAGACTATTACTAATAGTAATGATAATTGTAGTAGTTGAATAATAATAATAATAATAATAGTTTATTAGGGTGGTAGCGGTGGTTGTGATATCAATAATTACAATGATGATGTCAATAAAAATAAAAATAACATGATATTGATAGTAATAGTAATAGTTATAATAATGATAACAATAGTTGTGATGTTAGGTAACCCAAGTTGTCCCAATTTACGTGTTTATTGAGCTGTCTTTTTTTTTCTTTTAATTGAACATAACCTCTCTACCCATCAATTTCTTCCTCATATAATAAAAAAAGATATTTTAAGAGAAAAGTTATATTGTTAAACTTTATAGAATCCATAAACATGTTCACATATTTGACTGGTTGACCTGATTTATAAGTTTGGCAAGTTTAATATATATATTTTTTTAACATCTTAGTATTGGGTTGATGTTCAATTTAGTGATCATCTATTTTTTTATATAGTTAAATAAAAATAGTTTGAAAAACAAAAAAAATTATAATGATGATAAAATCCATAACCCAGTTTATAGGTTCAACGTGCTTGTCCAAGTAACCTATTTTACAAATATGATGAGTTTACCCACTAGATGGATATGATTTGTTTTTTTTCCTTTGATTTTTATTTTTTTTTAATTTTATCTTTTAATATTAGATTGATTGAGAAATAAACTGTATGGTTTATTTTTTTTATTTTTTTCTATAAGGTTATCATTATTTCAAATAAGTGTTTGTTTTTGCATTTGTATTCAATTTTATAATCATATAATTAAAAAAATAGTTTATAAAAAAAAAATTATGAGATGTAATATAGTCCATGACATGTGTCATTGGAAGACTGAGATCAATCAACCTATTATTGTTTTATTTTTTTAATAAAAAAGGTTGTTATCTTGAAATTTTGTTAAAATACAAGTTATGTTTTTATCAATCATCAAGATTGTATTTGAATCAATGAAATCAATCAATTTAATTTGGGTTAAGTCTCCTGCTGTTTAGTTTGAAATAAAAGTTAGATAAAGAGTTAAGTCATGAGGTCTCAAGATTGACCCATTATATCAGATTTAATAACATAGTTAAAAAATTATTTACGCTTTTAATATTTTTTTTATATATTAAAAAATTTATCCAATCCGAGGCGGAGTATGGACCAATTGACTAAAACTAATTCTCCTCATTGTTTTATTGTGTACTTAAACAACATAATCTGTATTATAATAATGATTTTACCTTTCAAAATTCAAAGGATTAAACACACACTTAGGAATAAAATAGTATTTTCACATTTTAATTGATATTATAGTTATGTCCATGCCCTTGGAAAAAAAAAAACAAGATAGTTAACGTCTAAGTAGCATTTTTGAACTTTCACTTAGTAGCATTTTTGAATTTTCATTTTTTTTTGTATAGTTTAATTACCAAATACCATCGGGGGTGAACTTTTTTTCACCTAAGGTCAAAGGAT
Source organism: Populus euphratica (assembly GCF_000495115.2). Classification (NCBI taxonomy): domain Eukaryota; kingdom Viridiplantae; phylum Streptophyta; class Magnoliopsida; order Malpighiales; family Salicaceae; genus Populus; species Populus euphratica. The sequence continues at coordinate 1,641,854 of NW_011499879.1, read as the reverse complement.
ATTTTTGGTTTTTGATCTTCATTTGTTGCAATTATTGTGTGGGTTTAAGGGTGCTCCAATCCTTTTAAAAAAAAAAAAAAAATTGGTTATCGTATATTGTGCATGCCGTAGTAAAAAGAAAGCATATGAACCCTATGAGTGGCGTATATAGCGCATCGATTGTTAGTCACCTTTCAACTGTAACACCTGAAGTATCATGCTACACTTTACATAATGAGCCGACATATGTTAGCATTTAGGGCACGAAGCAGCTCCATCAGGCTATTTTTTCCTCCCTCTCATTTTTCTCTTCTCCACCTTAAAAGGTGTTTTAATCTTACAAAGTGGTCCTTGATCTTTTAATTATATTAAATTTGATTTATTTGTTTTTCAATTTTATCCATTTTCTTTATTCCTATTTATTTTGCTTTTAATCTTTTTCCTGAGTGGATTTTATTTTTTTGATTTTATCCCTAATCATTTCATTTTAATTCTTTTTTTTTTGTTATTGAATTTGATCATAATTTATATGATTGGAATTCTTTTTATTTTTGAGTTCTCTTCTTGATTAATTTTTTTTGGCAATTTCATCCCTTATTTTTTAATTTTATTGAGTTTTCATATTATATTTGATACTTATTTTTTTATCATGCCTTTAAAATTCAACTTGGTTGTCGACCCTTGTCATGTCTTAGGTCATAGGTTGGGTTGAATGATCGGGGTTTCTAAGGTCAATCAAATTTTTTATAGTGTAGGAAATAAAAATGATATTATTTTGACTAAAAAAATCAATAGGTTTTGATATATTTTTCCCTAGCTAATTGCTTGATTTTTTCATTCAGCTAAAAAATAAAAATAATATTATTATGATAAAAAATAAAAGAGAAAAAACTCAACATGCTTTGACTTGATGTTCCCCCAACTAATTATATCGTTGATCAACCCAAGATTTTGACTCTGTCATACCAAGTTATTTTTTCCTCTAGTTTTTAGGACTCAACCCGGTTTAGACAACAAATTATAAGGTTCATGGGTCATCCTGCTTGTTAAATTGGGTTTTGCAATAGTCTTTTTATTATTATTTTTATGTTTTTTATAATAATATTTTTTTTTCAATTTCATCCCTTAACATTTAGTTTATTAATATTTTTGTGTTATTATTGTTTTAAATTTATCTTTTATAAGATAATTTTATTTTGATGATCCAGATCAAAAGACTGAAGTATAATATTGAGTTAGCTTCATCATTCTCTTAATTTTTTTTATTATTTTATTTTAGTTTAATTTTTTAACATTTGATTAATTCCAAATTCAACAACAATACAACTCCGAATGGACATGCTAGCTACCACTAGATCTTGGCATTTTAGTATTGCATTATTATAATTATTGTTGACAATATTCTCCAACTAATTAAAGTGGAGTTGTAGGCGAGACCTCTTCATCGATCTAGAGAGAGGATACCCAAAATTTTAAGCTATATCTTCAAAGATTGCTTAGAATATAGAAGGGCAAGCCCTCCTTTTCTGTTTCCTTTTTGATATTACATGAAGTCTCTTTGCCCTTAGAGTATATAAGCTATATCTTAAAAGATTCCTGAATGATCACGCATATATATATATATATATATCACTGAAAACTCGTTTAGATTTAAAGTATATAATTCCCTAGAGTGCTGATACCTAGCACCAACAAGTTGGTTTTTTATTTCAGCAATTAATAACTCCTGATTTTGGAGGAAAAAGATTTTTTTTTCTTCAGATATTATAAAATAAGAAGTCTTGGTGATATTCCTCTATTAAGAAAAGGAAGAATTTTTGCAGATATATATTAAATTTCTGTTGTTAGAGAACCTGATCGCTTTCACCTTTTACCGATTGACATATTTTTTAGTTGTTTTATAACTTCTAAAATATTTTTCGCAACTATTGAGGGTGATTATGTTATTGTTTTTATTTTTACTCGTTGTAATTCAAGAAGAAAGAAACTAGTGATCATCACTCGATTTATAATCAATTAAAATATTTTGGATCTTTCTCTTTATTTTTTACTAGGCAAATATTCTCTCACTATGCATTATATATATATATCGCATACGCACCAATCCTTATCGCTATATACTTGGCTAAGATTATTAAGATCATCTCATATTCATCAAAATCAAAAAGGAAAATAAATATATATTGTGTCAAATGTCACTTCAAATGGCTATATGATATTCAAAGTCAATATGAATAATTTTGCTTTAATTGTAGGATACATTAAAACATGTAGCATTTTTAGAAAAATATTGTTCAGACACTCATAAAATAAATTATTGTGGATTTACTATTTATTTATTTTATTAAATTCATTTTTTTTAAATTATTATTTTAAACAATTTCATTCTAATTAAAGATCAATTATTTTTTTATTTCTTGAGCGACGATGGAATTAGAAAAAAAAAGCACAAAAAATGGATGGCATTTTAGATTTTTATTGAAAAGTATACTAGTTCTTCCATCTTTAAAAAATAATACAATTTAATAATTTTTAAATTTTAAAAAATTAGTTTTCATACAAAATTTTATTTGTTTTATTTTCTGGTCCCAGATAGAGAAAAGAAAAAAAGAGAGAGATTATTGAATTCTAATAATAAAAAAAAAATTATCATTTATGATGTTTCTAATCACCAAAATAGTTTTTCTTGATGTCTACAGGTTTCATGTAATAAAAACAATTTGATAGTGGTTGTTCAGAGCCTCAATATTACTTGAAAAAACATATCTAAATGAAAAAACACAAATCTAACCTTGTTTGATTTTGAATTTTTAAACTATTTTTTTGGTTATTGGGGTTGATGGATTGGTTTGTAAGTATTTTAAGGATGTTGTTTAGTTTTTAATATTAAAATGACTTAAAAATTAGGTTTTTAAAATAAAAAAATATTAGTCACTACAATAATAATTAGAATCTGAGTTCGCAGATGACATGTTATTTTTATTTAAAAAATAGTAATTATAGTTAAAAAAAACATGTTTTTGTTAAAATAATTAAGAGTTGCATTGATAACAAAATAAAGTTTTGATTGAATAGATACATTTTTCCTTAATAATTTTATTCATTATCTTTTATTTAAATATTTATTTTTATAATCATTTAATTAAATAAAACATGAATTTCAAAAGACAAAACTATTAAATCTCATTAGAGTTATCATTTAGATCGCAAGTTGAATAGATAAATTCAGAACATTATCGTTTAATTTGTTTTTTAACATTAAAAAAATGTTGTTTTATTTTAAAAAATAAATCAAAATTGATTTTTGGCTGGGTCATAAATATGCCAACCAGACGGGCAAGGTAGATGAACTTTCACCCGATTGACTTCGAAAACCAACTTATCTCGAGGCTGAGTCAACCAGCTACCATGTTAATCCATCAAGTTGGATTAAGTTTAACAGCATCATCGAGAAGTTTTACAGCGAGGAGGAGCTAAAAAAATGTCGCGCCCCCTAATTATTGAGCAAAAATCCATTAGAAGCCATTTACTTTTGCGCTATTCCAAATTTCGTAGTGTCCAAAGATATGACCTCCTAACCCAAAGAGTTACTTTGGGCCTGTCAGTGGTGTTCGATTTTATTGGGCTCCAAATAATTTCTTATAGATGTATTCAACGGCTCCAATGGGCTAAATTCTCAAAGTTCCAAGAGCAGAGGAATGGCTAGCCACGTGTACGATGGATGAGAACATAATTTGAATGTTTTAGCAAAGGAAAGGCCTGGGCTTCAATATCAGTTACTGTGGGCTGGCCCAAATTTTAAATATTTAAGGATCTATGCACGTCTAGTCAAGTTTCTGTGATCGAATCAAAATTTTTCTTTCAACGCAAAACAATTTCAGGTGCTGTCAGCATGCTTTTCACCGTCCAAAAAAAAAAAGTTGCTGGGTAAATTTAATAAAACAAATAAAAAATTATATATATTAAAAAATTATTAATGTTAATCAAAGATTGAGTAGAGAAATTGAGAGAAAGATGTATTAATATATCTAATCATGTCTTACAACCAAAGATTAAATAGGTAAGTTGAGACAAAGATATTTATTAATATATCTAATCATGTCATTCAAGAAACTCTTTAATTTTTTTTATTTAATTATACAACAATAAAATTATTATTTTTATAAAAAAGATAATAATTTTCTAGTATAATTCTTCATTTTTTTTATTAATATATCTTCTTCGTCCTGAGTTCTTCATCTGATAAAAAATGAAAATAATTTAAAACCATAAAAAAATGCGTTTTAAAGATTATTTGAAAAAACTTGGTTTCAGTTAATAAATAAGTTGATGCCTAGATTAGGAGGAAAAAGAAAAGGAAAATCTATGACTATGACCTAACTTGGAACTCGTAAAAACAGAAGAAATGTCGTCGAAGTGTCCTTCATGACTAGGTAGCTAGATGGTATTCCTCTTTCATTCCAGAAACACATGACCAGCAACAGAAACCTAGAATTTCACTCCATAAATATGATGCTACTTATTTTCCTAGTCTACAAAAGCCTCTCTCTCTCTCTCTCGCTCGGTCGCTCGATCATTCTGCATAAAGATCACTGCACTCAAGTCTCAAGCTACGACTCCATGGCAAGTATTACTTCAATATCAATGACTCCAAGCTCTGTAACCCACCGTTCTCGCCAAAGTTTTCTCCTAGAATATAAACCCAGTTCATTAATAATATCAACTCATTTCAAACCAAAGGGTTTTGAATATTGGAGAAATAACAGGAATTTGAATTCATGTTCGGTGGTGGAGAAGAGAGCAGAGGATTCTATTGAGGTCAAAGATGATGACAAAGTACCAGATCTAGATGATGTCAAAGCGGTTTCACGTGTGGAGGATAGATTAGCAACAAAGAGATCAGAGAGATATACTTACCTTGTTGCTGCTGTCTTGTCTAGTGTTGGTATCACTTCAATGGCTGCCATGGCTGTGTATTACAGATTCTTATGGCAAATGGAGGTACGTTAATAAAATAGTGTTCCTTCTTGCTAATATTTGTGTGCTTTGTTACTTCTTCCCGAACTCTCAAAGTAATCTAGGTTTAACTTTGTGTTAATTAATATGGATTAATTTTTCATTGCTTTCTAAATAGGGTGGAGAGGTTCCATTGCTGGAAATCTTCGGTACATTTGCTCTGTCCGTGGGAGCTGTGGTAACTTGAAATGTTTTTATTTTACTGTTTCTTCTATAGAGGATCTTTAGTTGTCTATTAGTAACAGTTAATAATCAACTAAGAAATATTGCTAATTCGATCGATAATTCTGTTATAATTTTTCGAAACGATTGAATTTGTAGAATTCATTTGTAAACCAACTTATTCGAAAGATGAAATGTTTCGATTTCTTAAAGGTTTGGATAATTATCAACTAGTTCGTGGCTTCGGCTTTCCAGTTAGAGGACATTTAGTCTATTTCTGCGATCACTACTTCAAGAAAAAGAAATGTGATCAGGCCTTGTTGGTATCCTAGGTTGGAATGGAGTTTTGGGCAAGGTGGGCTCATAGGGCACTGTGGCATGCTTCGCTGTGGCATATGCACGAGGTTAGGCATTTTGAAAACAAGAAAGAAGAAACGTGCACGTACGATAATAAGTTGATGAAAAATAACCTTGATAATGGTTGCAGTCTCATCATAGACCAAGGAACGGTCCCTTCGAGCTCAACGACGTTTTCGCAGTAATAAATGCCGTTCCAGCGATTGCGCTCTTTTCCTATGGCTTCTTCAACAAAGGCCTTCTTCCTGGACTCTGTTTCGGTGCGGTGAGTGCGTCCATTCTCTCTCTTCTCTGCTTACAGAGGTCGGTTTTCTAAATTTCTTCAATTTTAGCCAAGTCGTTTCTTGTCTTTGAAATTATTTGTCCCAAAGCAGGCGGCGGCGGCGGCGGCTGTTTCTTCTTACTGACACGTTTTTGCTATACTAGTTTATGGAGTAGTTTTTTTACTATTTATTTATTTTCCACAGGGTCTTGGAATTACTGTGTTTGGGATGGCCTACATGTTTGTACACGACGGTCTTGTCCACCGTAGATTCCCAGTAGGGCCCGTTGCAAACGTTCCTTACCTCAGGAGAGTGGCTGCAGCTCACCAAGTAAAATAAAATAATTGTGTAAAAAATTAAAATGTTCTTCATTTTAAGAGTTATTAAATTGTTTTATTCAACGCTATTTAATACTTTTTCAACCAAATGTACTTTGAAAACAAGCCACATCAAAATCCCTAATTACATCATCATGCACATAATGTATCATTTTCTAGTCTATTTTACAAGAGAGTATTGACTGGCTGCTGCTGCTGCTGCTGCCTTGTTTTTGTGACAGCTTCACCACGCGGACAAATTCGATGGGGTTCCTTATGGGCTGTTTCTGGGACCTTATGTGAGTGCTCATATCCTCTTCTCGGATTAATTTCTTCTTTTATTTTTTTGATAAATTGATTCAGAAGACAAGAAAAATGGAGCATTACTGGAGAAATTGATTTGCATCGTGGTGCAGGAACTAGAAGAGGTAGGAGGCTTAGACGAGTTGGATAAGGAGGTTCAACGAAGGATTAAAGCATCAAGATAGAAATACTTCTCCTTAATTATCTGTCCATTTTACATAAAAGGAGGCGAAGGCCAAAGCCAGAAACTAGAGAAAATTATAGTAAACTCGTTAGAAGAGAAGAAACTGTATCAATTGGACCTTAATTATACAGTAGACTCTATCATCTTCTTCTTCTTCTTTTTCTTCTTCTTTCCTTTTTCTGTTTATTTTTCTTTTTCGCCCTTTTTCCCTTTGTATATGTATTCCCAAATAAGAGGGGAAAAAAAAGTAATTGAACCAGATTATTATTGCAGTCTTAATAGATTTATGAGTAATGTTAGAGAAAACTAGACATATAATACGGAAAATACTTAAAACCATTTTCTTTGAACACGCATAAAAATAAAAATAAAATAAAATAAAATCCTAATTCGAAGAAAGCTTACTAGTTAAAAAACCCCACAGTCAATGATTTTTTTCCACAAAATGATATTTTTATTGGATGTCTGGTTGAATAGGAGACCTATTTTTTTTGGATAGCTAGGGTAAAATTCCACGGTCAATGATAATTTTTCCATTCAATATTTTGAACGAATGAGTGCTTGACCTCCAAAGTGTAATTTACTGCTTTTCGGAAAATTTCGAATATCCGTTAAAAATGATATGCATGAACTTGATCTTTATTGACTGAGAAAAAAAAAGAAATAATTTAACATTTCTAAATTGAAAAAAGCTTATTAATTAAAAAATAAAAATAAAACATGCCATTCGTAACATTCCCATCCAAATGAGAAAAAAATGAAACTTGTAATGTTAGTTTTAGACTATTTATATATACAGGGATCGACATTTATTATTTTTGTTATGCTGAGTTCTTCAAAATAATGATCAAAGAAAGGATAATAAATTAGAGCTCAGTCAAATGCTAAACTCAAACGCCAAGCTCATACTCTTTTTGCATCATTGATATTTTATTCTAATAAGTCAAAACTAGAAGATTAATCAAGTATCCCATATACTAACTTGAACCATAAACCCATAAGATAAACTCAAACCTTAATAGAGACGTTGTTTATAGGGAACTAATCGAAAAACCTTCGATTACTTTTTCAATATGCAGGCTATTACGATTCTTAATTAGCATCAGAATTGGAGCCTCGAGGTTTTGAAAAGCTTTCAATGAGTACCAATTGACACGACAAAAAGATTAATGTCTTCTCTCAAGTGCAGGAGTGTCGAAGCAATAAATAACCCGGCAAGACTGGGGTCGAACCACAAGGAGGTTAATTGTACAAATTATAAATAACAATAATAATACAACAACAACAACAACAACAACAACAACAACAACAATAATAATAATA
>NW_011499879.1:1614862-1632976 GCF_000495115.2 Populus euphratica | reverse complement strand
TTTAGTTAAGGAGTTATTGATACTTCAAGTGCAGAATAATGATATAAAACCTTGATAAAAATATACTTTTCAGTATTAATCACCAATAAAATGTTAATTCAAATTGTATAACCTTAAGAGTTATTACAAGTTAAGGACTTCATCTAGGTTTTCAAACCTATCAAGGTAGATTATCCCTGACTATCAGGGTTACCTTCTTGTTTGTTATTTATACTTTTACAACAATCTAAAAAATTATATTGATATGGAAAAAGTATAGTAGACAACCACCTAGAAAACCTCTATTAGAGAAACACCATCCTATCCCTTCTTTATGGCTGGAATTATGGTATTATTCTGTTAATTATACTTCAATGAAAAATAAAAATATATTATGGTTAATGATTAAGAATGTAAGTTTCTTATATATGAATTAAATTATTCAAGGTAAAGATGTTTTATACTCTTTAGGTTCTCCCTAGGCCATAAACCCCTTAACTTTCCAAGAATAGGATGGACTCACTCTACTTAGTACAATAACATATTTACTTTGAAAGAAATAAACATCTTTCTAATACTACAACATACTTTATCATGAAAGGAATTGACGTGGTCTTCCTAGTATGTTTGCACATCTCTTCAAGAATGAGATGGACATTACCTCAACAACAGGGTTGAGTACGGTCTTCCCAGGGCATAAGCCCCTTAACCTTTCAAGAATGGGATGGATTCACTCTATTTGGTTCAATAACATTATTTACTTTAAAATAAATGAATATCTTCCTAGTACTACAACACAATTTATCTTAGAAGGGATTGACATGGTCTCCCTAGTGCAATTGTGCAATTCTCTAATGATAGGATAAACCTTTCCTCGATGAAGACATTTTGTTCTCCCAGGAATTAAATTTAAAGCTTCTTAACATAATTCCCCATTTGGAGGCTTCTTAACAATCTATAACGGATGCATCTAAACTGGAAAAAAATCATAAAAAGATGACACATGTTCTCGGTTCCAAGAAGGCATGACCTTTTGAAACTTTATTAAGGTAAGATGATTTGCCACCCAAAACCAGAAATGTTTAACTAAGCATAGGTGTTAGATCTAGAAATGTTTTGTTAAGTGTAAGTGTTGGACTTAGATAAAATTTCTACATAAAGACTTTAGACTTATGAAAATCATTGTTGAGATAAATGAATTTTATTAAAAAAAATATATATGTATACATACGTATATATGGGTTTAAAGATCTAGCTTAAGCTCTTTAACTAGGTACTCTCCCTCTTGGGCTACAAAGACCTTAACCGAGAATATATCTGTGAAATCAAGGGCTGGGACTAGATAGAAGGCTACACTAAAATCCATTTGTATTTCCCTCTAGAGACTGAAGAAATACATGTTGGACATCGTGAAAAATATCTTGTCTCTCACAATCTTGGTCAAAGTTATTGACCTCTTAAAACATTCTTAGAACTCCTTAAGAGAGTGTCTTAAAGCCTCCAACTTTTCTTAGGAACACTAAGCCTCTTTCTTGGTAGCGGCAAGTTCAACCCTGCAGACTAGTTTGGGAGGCCTTACTTCAAAAAGCTTCTATCTTAAGGGAACCACCTAGTTATGGGTGGCCTCGAATGAATTTTTGTTAGAGCCCAACTTAAGGGCAAAACCATATGCTTGGTTTTTCGGTATCAAATAAACCACTCTAATGCTCTACAGTTCAGCCTCCGCAACATATTTTTTCCCTTGTAGTTATTTAAATGCAGCTTGGTTTGCCATGTTCACAATAATGACCTCTCACATGTGAACCTTTTCGGTTACCTAACACTTTTAAAAGTGGGTGCATATCATGAAGGTCTACCAAGAGTAATTGTTAAAAGTGATATTAACCAAACCAAATAGAAAAAATAACAAGAAAATTTCTTGCATTAAAATCCATTTGGCCAGTTAAAGCCAAATAGGGGTAGAAGCTTTTATCATACATCGTAGAGATGTCTTATGAAATGATAAGGATCCTCTATAGTGTTCTTACCACCTCGAGGCTTGTTTTTTCTCTAATTATAGCCTCTTTCTTTTCTTTCATCAAGATGGGAAAATCAAAGGGAGAACGACCAAGAACAAGTGTCCTTAAGCACCTCAGGGTTGGCCAACTATTGCTTCCTCAGCTAAGATAAAAAGTTAAGGTAGAGGAAATAACACCTTGCAAGCGTTTATTGGTGAGGTTGGAGCATAATCTATTGCTTAGGTAAAAACTCTTATCTTCTTGAAAAGAGTAGTGGCACCATAATTATAGTAAAGAGAGTTTAATTTATTTTTTTCTGGCTAGGGGGATATCACAGCCCCTAATGTTTATAAGGGCAATAGCCTCCAACATTATCTTCTTAAAGATAAAACCCTTATGAGCAAAGAGTTCACTAGCATTCCCTATCACCTTTCTACCTCTACCTCTATTAATTACAAGATATAAAGACCCTCGGGGTAAACTTTCACTAATGGGTCATGCTGAACCTTCTCCTTCTCCTTCATCTATCAGTTTTATAAAGACAAACATAAAACTAAGGTCAGAAGCAAGGTAAAAAAAAAAAATGAGGGCTACAACCTACCTTGTAAAATGGTGTGGTGATGTCATTGGGCCATTTTATTGATTTAATATTTAGCTAAAATAAAATCCAGCACATTATAATTTTTTTCCTCATCTGAGCTTAAACAAGGCTTATTATGTACTTCATGAGGAGGACCTTCTAGTAGTGGAAACAACTTTAGATGGGTTACAGTCCTTCTCCGGTATTGATTATCCTAATAAATCTCATAAGCAATCATCTCCACCTTTACTTCTTAACATGTGTTTGCTTCTCAACCAACATGTTCTTTATGGCATCGTTGTTTCTGTTGGAGAAGATGAAGAACCACAACAAGTCATTACCTTCATCGGTGCTAATAAAGAAATTAATAACAACTTCTAAAAATATTGATCGTATGCTCAAGCCCAATAATTTTATAATTTTTTTAAAAGAGGACATGATTATTCATTCATTATGGTGCAACTAGCGTAGACCTAGCTAATAGTAGTAGAACACTTCCCTTGTGAACCCTTAAAAAGGGAAGGATACCCCATCATATAAACAAAAATAGGGGTATAATTTTAAAATAACTCTAGGTAGAGCCTAGGGTCTACTTACTAATATGCTTAGTAGGGTCAGGCATCTGAAGCACATACTCTTCAAATTAGTGGTGGGTCATAAATTCTACATCTACAGCATTTATGCTATTAGGAATGTTATTTATAGAAGTCTGGGGCAACCTCTATCTCTCCTTAAAATCTCTTATAAGAATAGGAGAGGGACTCTTGTGAGACCTTCTCTCTTGAGTATCTTTGGTAGGGGGAGGATAAGGACTCCTACATAAGGGTTTTCTCCCTTCTCTACTAGATAAGGATGCCAATGTAGCATAGCCTTTTATCTTAGGACCCAATTTGATAGACCTTTCCATATTGCTTCTTTTAGGTTCTGGTTGGAACCTGAACACCCTACTACGGATAGGAGTGCTTTTTTTTAGAGATGGATATGTTATTCTTAGGTTTATTTGTTCTGTTTTAAAGAAAATTGGGTAAAAAGTTTTTAGAATGAGAAATGTTTGAAGTGGGTCTTTTCTTGAAATAGAGAAGAGATGACCTAGGGTCTTGTTGCAAGAGTATTTTTTTTTTTAAATCACAAAAAGTTAATGTGAAAAAAGTCACAAGCAAAAACAGTTAGGGTTATAAAAAATAAACTTTTTATTTTCACCGTCAGATGAATAACCTTTCATGTCATCATAAATATAAAAAATCCATTCAATTACTTTATTGAAAGCCAACCACCATTTTATTTCCTAAAAGACATATTTCCCAGTGAGGACGAGCCACCTAGACTAAGATATCTCAATAGTCTTATATGGGACACATAAGATCTTATGGGAAAGGTAAAAATGGTCCCATCTATTGCTAATAAAGACTCTTTAAAATCTTTACATATATAACCCAAAGATTTTGGGGGCTATTAATAGATCAACATTTATTGTTTTTGTTTGGATATGCCCTTCAAAATAATGATAAAAAAAGGGTAATAATCCATCATCTATGGACTCAACTAAGCGTTGAGCCCAAGCATATATAAGTCTAGCGAGTTTCTATTCCTCTATCTCTGGCTTAGCCAAGCGCTAAGTCTTTGCTCCTTTCATGCCATAAATATTTTATCTTAACAAGTTAGAGATAATCTTGATAAATTAAAATTATTTTGTTAATGTTTTAACTCTTTCTCTTCAATAAAGAGTTTAAAGGGGGCCACTAAAAAAAGAGAGGGTATCATCTAAAAAAAGATTTAATTTTTTTCATAAAAAATAGCAAATCTATTTTAGATATTTCTTCTAAATTATTTTTTTTCTTTCAAACAATACTCATTTAATTATCAAAAAGTCTCCAAATATATAAGAGATGACCTTTTACAGGCATAAAAAATGTTCAACCAATAAGCCTAGCCAAAGATGGATTGATTAGATTGATAAAACTAAAAGATTAACCAAGTATCCTAGATACCAATTTGACCCACAAACCCATAGGATAAGAATGGATGAGTTGCATACCTATATGTTGAAAACAAATAAATTTGTAAGTAGAAAATAAAGGAACCAAATGGGAAACGCGTCTTCGTCTTTTTAAATGATACTGATGATAATAAAAAATAAAAATTATGCTAAAAACCCATTTACACGTTCTAGGCACACCTTATATGAAGCAATGTATGTGCATGACATAAAAGAAAGTATGGTCAGTCTCGTATGAAAGTGGTCTTGATAGGTGCATGGTCCAAGAACAATGTAAATACCAGTTAGGGGACGACCTCTCTCCATTAACTTAAAAATTAAAACGTGTGGGGTGAACATTGTGTAGCCAACATTGTTCACCCCTCCCAAAACATTATGGATGGCACTATTTATTTTTTGACAATTCATTTTGATCCTCAAAGTTTTATTTTAGGCTATTTGATCCTAATTTAAGGCCAATTGCTTTTAATTTCTTAGTCAGGGGTGGAATTGGAGGAATAAAGATAAAAACAAAAAAAATGTCAAACAGAGGTGGCGTGCTAGAAGTTTTGGAAAATATACACTTTGGTTCTCTAACTTTTAAAATAAGACAAATTATACGATTCTGGTGCCTTAATTTTTCACAAGTTTGATTTTGGTATAAAAAATCATTTTTGGTATTTTTTAGTCCTTGGTTGAAAGAGAGAGAGAGAAAGAGGGAGAGATCACCAGATTATGATGGTAGGAAGAGAAAAATATCGTTGACATCGAATTAGGCCACCAAAATGGTCAATAATTGTGTTAAATGATTTTATTTGATAAGAAAAGTTCATATTAAGTGTTTTTTTTTACCTTAAAAAAAATATTTGAGCTTGGTTTGATTTTTGTTTTCAAGTTGATTTTGGTTTATAAGAAGGTTTTTTAGTATTTTTGAGGTCATGAATAAGTTCATCACAGTTTTTAAGGTGTTTTGGATATAAAAAAAGGATTGGAAAACAGGTATTTTAGTAAAAAAAATATAAACCCTAATTTTCTAAATACCATAATAGCTAGAATCCGGACAAATCAAACAATGAGCCATCTAAGTTTTTGTTCTTAAAAAATTGTGTGGTGGACATGGTAACAATTTGGTTACTAAAGTTTAGTTCAGTCCAAACATAAAAACAATACTGAGTAACAGAGTTTTAATATTTTGAAGCAATGAGTACTTGAATTAGGATTTGGTTACTGAAGTTTCTTTTGACTTTTGAACAAGTTAGGTCAAGTCCAAACATGAAAGCAATACTCCCAAGTAACAGAGTTTTAATATTTTGAAGCAATGTGGACTGGAATCGGGATAGAAACACATTTATTACTAAGACGTGCAAGCAAAGCGATTGCCAAAGCACCTTCCAAATCTTAAGTCACTTTCAGTCTGGATATGGAAGGCGTGGAAGTTAGGAACAGTACAAAATGAATGACATTCAGTCGTGCACAACTCGCATATCCAGCTTACCTCTATCAGACCAGGCCTCGACCCTCTCCAATTACGATGATCTATGGAAATGGGACTGCGTCGCCTGGCCCTGGAGGCAATACATCGTTTATCCTCGCACGCCCCAAAAAAATTAAGCTTCAGGTCGTCCGTGGCGCACTACACTGGCATGAGTAATATCATCGCCAGAGCATGAATTCAACAGCTGGTAGAGGGCCAAGTAATTATTTAAGAAAAAGAATGAAAAAATCAACGGGCTCCCTTAAGGGTTGGAATTGGCAAAGGCCTTCTTTTTATCAAAGCCTCAAGCTAGATTCAAAACCATTTTAGATAGTCTTGCAAAGAACAAGATTATTGGTCTCCAGGGTCAAAATTTCTGTGACAACTATCAAGGCATTTACAAATGAGAGAAATACATTAAAAAAAAAAAAAGACAACCAGCTAGCATGCTATACAGAACACTAACTCTGATCTAATCACAGCATATTACAGGGGATGGAAGATCAAAATTGTACATGAACCTTCCTCTATTTAAACCACGGTTTCATGTTTGGCTCACAATCGAAAATTTATAAATTATATTTCCTGACTTAATTTTTGTTGCTCAAGGTTCTCGATAAAGGCTTTCTTTTCATCATCTGGAAGAGACTTGAACATGAATACAGATTTATCCCCAATGTCATCCTTGAAATTAAATAACAAAGCGTCAGAAAATTCCATGGATATTCACTGCGTGCTCCAATCATTTAAATTATCCGAGGACATTAACATGAATTATTGACCAATAACATACCTTAATGGGCTGAGTGAATTTCCTTCCGGCAAATATCACAAAGAGGGCCATCCATGAAGCTAAAAGTGTAAGTTTTACTCCATCATCCATTAAACCAGTCTGCATTATAACAGATGACAGCCATCAAAATCTAGATAAAAATAGAGTACAAAAACCCAAGTGTGCTACACAAGCACACAACAAAATACAGAAGCATGCAGGAGGTTTTCACAACAGCCTCTATCATCAAGCATGGACACCTCAGCACGTGCTTCCTCGAGGTTCAATACTCAGATAATCATGAAGGCAAGCAAACATCCGCGACCCCAACCCAAGCCCCAGCAAAATCTAGCCCAAAAGTTGATGTAAAAAAAGGATGAAAAACTGGAATAAATTTTTTTATCAAGCAATTTCTAATATCTTGTAAGGGTTGAAAAGAGGAAAAGCAAGGAGCAATTACAATAACAATCTCCAAAATCTCAAGCAATTTCTAACATCTTGCTAGGGTTGTAAAGAGGAAAAACAAGTAATTAGAAAATTGCAGACAAGATGACTATAAGAATGACCTTGACTTATTCTAAAAAAACAAACATCCTTTCTAAAACATGTGATTATATTTCCATTTGACCATGGTAAGGGAAATATATTGATCGCATGCTGAATGTTTCCAAAAGCATACCAGGTGTCCAAGAAGAACTGTGGGTATAATGAATGTAAGAATACCAGCTTCCAGCTTTCCATAGCAGAGGCCTGTAATACAAAATCATATAACTCGGTATACATAGCATTCGGAACTAGATATGTAACATGGCATCATGAGCTATAAAAAGAAACACACAAAAATCACAAACTACATGCTCATACTAAGAGGCAAAAGGCAGCTTTAAATCCTGATATAATCAAAATGAAAGGACGAAAATATCACATTTACGACAATTTATTATTTGCTGACAAGCAGTTCCATGATTGAAGGGCTGAACACATCGAATTCTTTTTGCACTCCTCTCTTTGTTCTTGTCCCAACCCTGTTCTTGTCCCAACCCCCTGATCTCGTAAGAACTTTGACACAAATAATTGGAAATGGCAAATTAAAATGCCAATTTCCATTCAATAGTTTGACACGGGTGAAATAAGAAACAATTTTCTACTGACTTGTTTTCCCTGTATCGTTATGAAGGAATTATTGAATAGAATACAATACATTATGCAAAATGGGGGCATTGTGGTTAAGTAAATTTCTTCTTAAGGAAGTATCCCCGTAATAATTTTAATTTCACCAAGCATGTCCCATCTGACCATGGTATTTACATAATTGAAAGGTGAATAACCCGAAATAATTCTGCATTCAATTCATAAGTGACCACCCAAACTAGCAGAGTATCCACAGAATATAACAACCATATTACCTTCTTTAAAGACAAGTCCTGTAAGTGCTGCAAAAAGCGGGCCAACAAACCAGACAGCTGTTGGGTTATTAACAACATATTGTATCAAGTTTTCACCAGCTGGTTGAGCAAGGTTCGTGCATGTGGCTAAAGATCCAATAACACCCAGTGCCCAAAAAGCTTGAAGGGTGCGCTTAATTTCAGTTACATAGATATGAATAAGAAACAAAGATACGCCAAGACCCCCGGCTCCAAGAGTGTATAATAAATCAAGATTTTGTTTGATTATTTCACTCAACAGAGAGTCGCTGGGTAAAAAAGCATATGATGCAGCAAACACGAATGACGAAGCAGCAGTAACTAATCCAGATCTGTATAAAATCACCTGTTACAACAAGCGCATTATCCTCAATAAAGAGCTATCTATGAAAAGGATTATTTAAATTTATTGGGTTATGTCTAGAGGCAATAATTCAAACCACAAAGCTGTTACGACTGCATTCAAGATTGACAAATTAGCATGAAACAGCTTGTCCTTCTCTCAATTCATAAAGGTCCACAATTTTGATGACATAATCATAGCATCTTGATTCAACAAAAACAAGACTATAAAATAACAATGCACGTCAACAAATGATTAATTAAACAGAGACACGGCATTGGTTCTTAAGGAAACTCAAGGCACCGAAAAAAAAGGACAAATGCACTGTGCTGTTCCTCAACAGAGAAAAAGTCTTACATGGAACCCGCCCCACTCCAAAACCACACCAAAATCTGTGGAAATGATAGGTTTTGTTGAAATCTTATGCCCCCTCTAAAATTGCCTATGAGGAAAGGAACCTTGGTATTCCTTCCGTCTTCCCAAGCCACATGGCCCAAACTGAATAGTCAAAATCACTAAATTTTATCATCCCTTCCACCTTAACGCAGCCCTCATCAGACTCGTTCCATAGTGGGAATGAGTAAAGATCATAAATGCACACCATTACAAACCAGATTTCATTTTGTCATTTACTTGATGCAGGAGGAGTCCTTTACTATTCCATTAAACCATTAAATTTTCATTTTGAGGAAAGACAGCAACTTTCAAATTAAAAAGTACCTCTCGAACGTCCGATGATTCAACTGTCCAGGGACCATAAACACCATTATAAACCGGCTGAGAGCTGTCCCCAACAGCCTCACACCTGACCCCTCCATTTTTAGACCTCAACCATGATGCTTTGTTTGAGAGTTTCACAGGAGAAGCATGGGTAAATCTTGTAGGGGGGGTGATTAAGCAAGTGGATAGCACGCGAGACGCCATAACTAGAAACTACCCAGCAAGAAGATGGGTGGTGGTGGTGGTGGTGGTGGAGAGAGGAATGGCAGCGCTTGAGGTGGTTAGGGAGCTGCTTTGTGGTTTTCTATAGAGAGAAGGATGTCAGCTGGTGATTTGAACTTCGAAAGATAGTGGGGCTTGAAAGAGCGTGATGGTGGCGTCCGACAGTGAAAAAGAAAATCTGATGGCCGGGAGAAGAGAAGAGGGGATATATTTTGGCTTTCTTTGGGTGAGTGGCTGGCTGTCTGCGAGGGGAATTGAGTGGGTGAGTCTTTTTATTTTCATTTTCATTTTCATTTTCTTGATAGATAACTATTTTTTATATTTATTATGTCACTTTTGTTATTTTTACATTTTAAAAAAATTAAAAAATTGTTTTTTTTTTCCCTAGTGATGCTTGTTAACTCGTCATCTTTTCAATATTAATTATGAAAAAAAAAATTGATAATGCCTCCTGTTTAAGACTAGAAGTATACTCTTGACAAAACAATGACTGCACCAGGAAATAATAATAATTGTAAAAAGATAATGGAAATGAAATATGTGGCTACAAAGGTCTCATCTTCTATCATCTCTAACCCAGCCAGTTATCTTATTTGGTTTGATCGCATGCTTGTCTGGGTTTTAGATTATGCAGAATTGGGCTCAATAAGAAACATTATTGGAAGGCTAGCTAAACCCTCATTAGTTAATTCTAAGATCGCTTTGATCATGGCCTATGAAATTATGTATTTATCAATTCAACATGGATGGTGTTACATGGTTGATTTTCTCGTGTGTCAATTTACTTGTATTTGTCTAATAATTAAATGTTTTTTTATATTTTTTTTTATTCCAAGCATGTAAAAACATACAGTACAAATTGTTTATAAAAAAAATCTAAACCTTTTATTAATCTTAATAATAATAATAATAATAATAATAATAAAAGGGCACAGCACAAGCCCTCATGTGTGCTATACGCGTTTTGTATGCTACAACACTTAGATGTAGCCTGTAAATAGACTAAATACGTGGAAGATTATAGCAAAAATATCCCTCAACACTAGGAACACATCTGGTCAATTTTGCCCAAAATAGCAAACTGTAAAACACTGTTGATAACTGCTATAATTGTTGCATCTCCCTTGGCATACCACCCAGCAAACTACCATCCAACTCACGTGCTGCCAGAATAGGGGTGTCCGCTTGCCTTGGACTGCCCCGTGTACAAGTCAGAACTTGAAGTCCTCATGCACCAAGTTTGTCCACTATTATAGTTTCGTATTTTTAACAAAAACACACTATACTTCCTAATTTTTTTCAAATTAACATATCATACCTTAATATAAATCAATCCCTGATGTTTTAACTTTCTTCTTAATTAAACTCTTATTTATCCAAAATGGACTTCCAAAGTTTGCAACCTTGTCCATGTTTGTCTTTAAATTTTTAATTTGTGTAGTTTTGACCAATTTCAATCTATTTTCTAAAATTTATTTAGCAAGACCCTAAATTATATATCAACCTAGCATTCCAACTAGCTATGAATTAAATGTATGTCTAATTATGATTTGAAGTATTATTTATTTTTATTTTTTGAAAGAAAAATACTACATTAAAAAAATTAAAAATCTAAAATTAAATTATGACAGTCACTATAAAAAATAAGTTTCACATTTATATAAATATCGTTATAAGATATATGTTGAATTATAATATTTGTAAATTGACCAATTGAATATCAAATCAACAAATTCACTAATACAATGATCGTATATTTGGCATCATGATAGTTTTTATTTTTTAAAATATTTTTTGTTTAAAAAGACATCAAATTTATGTATTTTTTGATTTTTTTGATGATTTTTATTTGTTGATGTTAAAAATATAAAAAATATTATTTTAATACATTTTTAACTGAAAAACACTTTTAAAAGGTATCATATATCATATTACTAAACATACAAAAAAAAATCATGATACAAAGAAAAACCTCAATAATCATAGCATTATCAAATAAAAAAAGTAAGGATTAGATCTCTAAACCTATACTGCAAGTTGAGAAGCTCACTTGATACTCTAATGACATAAAACAAATCAAATTCATTAATTATCATAAATAAAAGAATGAGTTTTTATTTTAAAAATAATAATATTTGTTCCTAGTTATGTATGATAAATATTCTGAAAATAAGAATATGAATACTTAGAGAATAGAAAAAAAAATATAAACCATTTACTTGAGTGGTTTAGATAGAATATATAGCCTCTAAACTTTGTCATACTGCTTGAATGAAGGGATTGGAACATCATTTTCTCCTGATAGCGTTAACAAGGGATAAATATCTCTTACATAATATTAATATTGATGAAAATATGATAGATTTTTAGAAAACTTTTATATACCTAAAAATGTAAAGGAATGATCATTCTTAACTCTTGACTTTTAATATTTTATGTTAAAAGACAAAAAAAAAAAAAAAACAAATCCTTGTAACCTAATGTAAAGCATAAAAAGATTATCAACTTTATATTTATTTAGACCTTGAATGATTTCAAAATCAGGGGTGATGGATTTGATATCTCGTCAAATTCACATATACTAAGACTCGGCATGTAGCTAAACCTAAAGGTGTTGGGTTTATCAACAATATGTATTTAGGCTTAACACGTACCTGAACCCAAGAACATTAGGTTCAGTATCTTATCAAACTCACATGTACTTGGATTTAGTATATAGCTGAAACCAAGAGTGTTGGGTTTATTATCTTATTAAACTTATATATATTTGGGCTCAACGTGTAACTGAACCTAGAAGTGTTAAATTTAACATGTTGTTGTACCTGCATGTACTTGAATGCATGTACTTGAACCCAGTACCTAGTTAAACTTAACAATATTAGATTTAGAATTTTGTTAGGTCTATATATATTTAGACTTAATATATAATTAAACTTGAGAATGTTTAGTTTGATACTTTGTTACATCTACATGTATTTCTAAAAACGTGAAGCCCAGAAACAAGTTAGATTGATATCATTTAGACTTAATATTATAAAAGGTATAAATATATTGAGATATCACACTTCCTGCAACCGTTTTTTTAATCATCAACTTTTAAGCAAACATTTATATACACACACGCACACTGAACCATCACATATAATTAAAGACTTTTATTACTGGTAATCACATGCTCGTAAAACCTGCGGTCACTTCAACTCCAAAGAAACAAGGGAGCAATGCTTCTGTCCAAGAAGGGCTCGTTCCAAATGAAAAGACGGATCCTATTGTTTCCTTCAGCAGACCTCCCCCATTACCACATGTTCTTGTATTATTGATTGCTCTTTCGTTGTTCGAGATGTGGTCGAGCCATGATGGTGATGATGACTGACTGTTGATGCATAGCTACTACTCTCTACTGTTGGTGTTGGTGTTGGTGTTGGTGTTGGTGTTGGTGTTGGTGCACAAAAAAGCTTTAGTGAGTGCATCCTATCCAAAATACTTCATTAGAAAATGGAGTATTGTGTTTAGTACAAAAGCAAATAATCTTGCAATGAGATTCCAGGCTCTGATGTAGCCCGCCAGAAGTGGGTTGACAAAAGGTGCCACAAGTCTTCTGTAAATTTTTGAACAGAATTGCATTATGACATGAGGACTCTTTAGTAACCCTGCAGGGAAAAAAAAGAAGAAGAAGCATAAATGTCATCTTGCTATGAGTTCGATGCCCGTGGCCGTTTTGCTAATGAAAGTTAACGTACATTCTGCAGCTTTTGGGAAATCGTCAAATATTGCAGTCACATTATTTAACAGAGTCTGTATTTGTCAGTTGAACAAAGAGCACATCCAGAAGAAAGCAAGTTGTTAAAATCAGGTAATAAAATTCGTTAGAAAGGCTGTTCTTTGACCAAAAAGATTTAGGGAGTGTTGGAATCATGTTAATTTGATCAATTACCAGAACTATGCCTCCTGGTTTGATGGGTGATTCTATCACAACCAGAGCTTTCCTGTAGCAAAGCATATTAGTGAGAAACTCGTTTTCTTATGAAATTTGGAGGTCAGAAATGTTTGTTGAGTTGGTTATTACTTAATAACAAGTCTGTCCTCCTTTTGAGAACATTCATAGAAGCTGCATCCTTTGGTGAAGGGTATCTGTATCGTCTTCCATTCTGCATAGAGAATTCTCATCAATTTGTTAGACTGTTACGAAACAAATACATCTTAATGATAGACAATGGCTGATGATTATACCTAGGTGCCAATTCACTCCTGCTGTAAATTCATCATCTTCACATACATGTTCAAGAATGAACTTCACATTCTGGCCCATGCCTGCTGTAAGTTTTCCGAAGAAATGCATAACCTCCTGCAGCGATGCATAACAGGGTCTCTTATGCGCTATAGGCTCTCTTGATAGGAAGAATCGAGAAACATGTTTGTCAGATATAAAACAAAGTCTAACGAAGAATAAGAAGGTACCTTTTTCCCTTGCATTGGTTGAAGGAAGGAGCAGTCCTCAAAGAAACAGTCATCCGAAATATAACCATCTACTTCCTTCAACTTCTTCTCATTGATGCATGTATAGAATTGCTTGATCATATGGGATGGAGAAGGACCCAATTTGAAATCGAAATCATCTGCCGCTGACACAACCATATTTGCCCATCTTTTGTTGAATGATTTGTTACTTGCCCGTTTTCTAAACATGTTATCTTCATCTTGTTCTGCATTGATTGAGACGACCCTTTGAAGGGTGAGAAGCCAAAAGTGAGTCCAGCCACTCCTTCGGGGCAGATGGTCTGCCGCGGGAGTTGGCCATAGAAATTGACAGTAGCTGCCATTGGTGACTCACATAAGAAAATGGTGATATTGAAATGTACGCATGGAAAGGACTATAAGGATGAACCAAATATTAGAGAATCGAGCAAAGAATAAAGTAGCATGTTTTCTGCCTTGACAGGAAATCAAAGAATGTTCTCCAAGTACTAGGCATGACACTGCAAGTTTGAGCCGTCGAAGCTTTTAGCCTGTAAAGTTTGTGAAGAATCTCCGGACTAATTCCACCTTGTCACTTTATGTAGTTTAAGCCTTCAAGGCTTTTCTCGAAAGAGTTTTTCTTTTGAATGCTATCTACACAAATGCTTCATTTGGGATTTTAGAAGACAAATTCCCAATAGTAAAAATATATTTATGGAGATATTACATGTACACAAGAAGCTGAAAAACTCTGAAATTCTCACTTTCATATTTCACCATGACTAAACTTTAGTCCTGTTCATAACACAATCAACGAACAAATAAGTTGTCTCGAGGCCTCGGATGGAATAGCTAACAGCATGAACTACCCTTGCGAATTTGAAGGTTCTGAATTGTAATCTAATTAGAGTGGGAGCGAAGTGGTTTATGAGAAGGGAAATGACTACTTGTTTTGTAGTTTTTGATCAAGTTCCTGGGTTTACCTAGAAAAATAAAACGTTTCAAAGTTCCTTGTGCAAGGCCAACAATGGATTGTTCATGGTTAAGGTCAAATAGCATGCCTGGTTCAAACCCTGTCATGATCATAGCTTTTGGCTGGTACTAAACCTACATTTTGATTCCTATACCCTGTGGAGTCTCGTTTGTTTACGCCATGACACCTCCAAAGCTTTAAATTCTTTTAAATTTTGGTCTTGTTACGTATTTGGTCGCTTCAAAAATTTCCTATGCATTAAACATTTACGTTAAGCAGATTATATGATTTGGAAACTAGATAGCAAATTAGCATTAAACATTGGGAGTTATACCAACCACAGAGATGGAAACAAAAACATGCTTTGTAGCGAGAATCGGAGGTTGGGAGGCATGCCAGCGAAATTGTTGTCTTGCACGCGGGTGTCTGTTGAGATTCTGAGGATCACAAGGCAATCAATCATGATTAAACAATTAATGGCCTTGTGTTTTCGGGTGACAATTGTGCTCGCGATTTTCTTCTCTCTGCTGTTAATCTTCCAGTGCTCCCTATTTTCTTATATAAACAATGGGAACAGTGTCTGCGTTTTCCTGATGGGTGAAGACAGATTTAGAGCATGGCCAATAGAAAAGGATGAATTTGCCAAGGTTGGCTACCCATGTGACCCAGACAAACAGAAGATTGTCCAGTAGCTGCTTGGCATGACAATGAAAACGGCTGCTATATGTTCCAAAGATTAAAGAATTCTAGTTGACGTGATTCTGTCCACACTGACAATCTGCACATGGTAGAGAGATACCCTAGTTTCTACAGTTGACCATAAGGTTAAAATAATCCAAAATGGGAGCTTCACATACCAAAACAGGTCTCTCCCTGTCTCTCTCTCGGCAGCTTCACATACCAAAACAGGTCTCTCCCTCTCTCTCTCTCTCTCTCGGATAGAATCAGTTTTCCTGTGTAAATTTCTTCACGAACTAAAGGTTCAAAATCAATAGAGGATTGTCATATACTGGCAGAGTGAAAGAATTGTCGGCGACAGTCATTGAACATGTTAGTTGATAGTTTTGGTACTCTCTCCTGTATATGAATGCGTAATTCAGCATCAATTACACATAAATTTGCAATAGAAGATGGTCGATAGACCTGCATCAGTAATATAAGTTTCTGAAATTTCAAAGGTTGTTTCCCTGAAAACATGGGCAGAAACATTAAAGCAATACAGGTTTTGCTTCCCAAGGCTTGTTCAAATTGCTTCTAGTTAAACTAATATATGTCCGACAAAAAACAATGGAAACAACCCAACAAGTCCTGCCTCCTTGTAAAACGTGTATGTTGTACCCACCCCCCTATAAGATTTATTGACCAAAAAGTCTAGAAGCCTACCCGAGATCCAGCAGAAAGCTCCCAGATAGCTCTGGAAGCCGCACGTGTTCCTGGGCAGATATGCTCTGAGCTATCACCATATATATTAAACAATGGATAGTTTGTTCAGTCTATCAGTCACCAAACCATACTGTGAAAATCAATATCTCCCAAGTTGAGCTACAAGGGATCTTGTACAGCCTGACAAATTGGCTGGCATGCCTCCCAACCCTTCACCATTATCAACAGCCAGTGTTCCACTCTCCTAATCAATAATCTTCAGGACCTGGTATTGCAATGAGTTGTTGCACTATATAAACTTCTAAGTCCTGACCGAAGCAACTCAATCAAATATCCACAATTATCTACCCAAGCCTCTTCAAAGAGTAAAGCTCGGCACATACCTTGATATACACAATGAACAACAAGGTCCGTGATGTTACTGCTGCTGCACTTGACAAGATTTCCAGGGGCACCAGGCCACTTCCAAAGAGAGGGCAGATAAAGTCAAGGATAGCAGCAAATGCTTTCCACTCTATTGTTTCCGTGCTATCGAAAGCCTCTTCACATCAACATCAATCCCAGAGGAAAAGCTACCCGTGGAAGGCATAAAGAGCTGGATGCTATAAGTAATATTAGACATTGTATGATCGCCACAATTATCAAATCAAGCCTCTTTATCTTGTTTTGTTCTCTTTAATTCAAATTCCAGTTGAATTATTCATTTTTAGTGAGATATCATTTGGTTTCCAAAACAAAAGGCTAATAATATTCACACAAAAAAAAAATAGCATGCGAATGAAAATTGGCATCCCACATGATTGGCACAAAAAGCAACGGAACTAACATCGAAACCACTTGACATGCTCCTTCCTAACAAATTTCGTCGCCATAGTTATCATTAGCAATAAGCACCCATTAACGAGCATAGCCAATTGAAAGCACCAACTTGATAATATCTAAACTTGTAACTATATCACATGATGTCAAACAGAAAGCAAGTCTTAAATCATCATCTTCACGAAATGAAATATCTTGAATTTACCTAGAATTATTATTTTTGCGGATTTTCTTTCCTGCTTCATCTGCTTAGCCCGTTGTGTTAGATAGTAACATGTTTCCAGAAAAGGCACTACCTACCAGTACCAATAATGCTTAGAAATAATAACCAAGAACTTCTAAATATACTAAGGCATTGCCAACATCTAAATCTAAGAATGAAGGTGGCTCAATAGCCTCAAAACTCATACAAAATTTTCATCTGTGAAGGATGCATTTATTGAAAAAAATTATACTTTTGTTTACTTCCAAGTTCTAATGCCTTCGATTTCACAGTGGAGAAAATTATATAACAGACAGCCTGCAGAATGACAGCATCAAACTCCAATCCAGAATGATACCATGAGAAATCAGATATAAAGAAAACATGAAATTCGTGGAAATGGGCTGGTAAAGCATAGTGAAAACAAAAGTTTTGGGGATTCACAAATTAATTGTAACACAAGAATTTTGTTGTATTGACCCGTCCTAATCCATTTTCAAGTGCAACCAAATACCATAATGGAGTCCAACAAGAAATATCTAAAAGTCCTCAACCGCAAGTGTTCACAATCAGATACGCTGACAACCATTACATGCTCAAACATGATCCATTATTGTTGAAGTTCTAGGTCGACCTATGAATTCAATCTATCTCGAGTTGATCTGAACAGAATCTTGTACAACCAAAGGAGTTGCTGGCATGCCTCGTAACTTCCCATTGACTTGACAAGCCTATCCACATTTCCTCCCTAGACCAGATATCCCACCTATAGACCCCCCCCCCACCCCCCCCACCC
>NW_011499879.1:1548303-1614572 GCF_000495115.2 Populus euphratica | reverse complement strand
AACTTCCCCCCCCACACACCCCCCCCCCCATCCCACCCACCCCACCCATAGAAATATTGAAGTAATTCCTGACTTCTTAGAACTTGCTATAGAATATGCATGGAAAAATTTCTGCACTACAATAACAAATGATCATGTAATCCACGATGCCTGTTTTGCTAGACACTTCACCAAGCTTACATTTCAACGGTAAAATCATATTTGAGAAAATATTGAAAATGTTGGGATATTATGATTGATATTAAATATTGTAGCGTCACAGAATTTAAATCTTCTATCTTATTTTCAGTTTTCCTGCCATTAGCAGGAATTTTTTTATTTGGACAGATCAAAACTTATTATTGGTTACAGCCCAAAAAAGCAAATCTCTACCCTGCTATTCATGCAACAGCAGCCACCATCTCTAATGCATGCACTCTAGGCTCTTAGAGAGTTTGTTTCCAAAGGGAATTCAGATGATAGATTGATATTGATTGATGATAAAAGAACTTTTCATTAACATAATCTACCCTTTTATTTGCATAGCATTTCCATTCTAACAGAATAATATTCTGGAACATATTCATCAAGGTGTCTGAAATAGTTCTGATTTTTAATAGCATAGAGCATTACATAACACAACGTGATAGCAGAATAAACACTAAAATTAGGAGAAATATAATGCCAGGAACACTAAATCTCAAATGTTAAGGGACCACTAGAATGTAATGGAAAGCAATTCTGTCAAACACTTGACATAGGTTTTGAGCACATACTTTAAATTCCCCGACAGCCTACCAGCAAGGTTCTTTCACAGAAATAACCTACATAACATTTGCTAACTCAGCTTATCTAAAAAAAAGAATCAGAATCAATGGATTTTTAAGGAAATAAATTGTTCATCAACAGGGACGCAATGGAGAGACATCAACTCAAATTAGGACGCAGGTAAAACAAAGCAGAAGCGTCAACAATTATAAGAAAATGCTTGAAGGTGTCTAACTAGTTAATCTTATCCCCTACATTAAATAGCAGGAATATCAGCATTACCATGGTAAACTAACCTCCACGATACCATCATACCAGGATGGAGGGATCTGAGCCAAATATCAATGTCGTGTCCCGATTTTTATTTTTGATGAACAGCATAATGCACGTTGCTCTAATTAATACTGAGAACATCATTATATCTCCCATGCTGTAACTTCAACATGCACCTCACAGCAACTGGAACCACTCATTCATTGATCAGTATGACAACTTAATGAATTCTGGAAGAGCTGATACGAAGGATAGGGAGGATTTTTCGGTGTTTGAGAGCATTTAATCATTAAATACTCATTTCAAATACAGAATGGATTGTGCAAATATTCAGTAGAAGCTATGATTGAGGACTCCTGATTGAATAAACGTATTTAATAGTTCACTCATTAAATGTAAAAACCAAGGGGTATTTTTTGCCTCTCATGGAAATCAAGAGAATTTTCTATGCCTCATGGTCCATTGATCCATAGAAAAGCACCATCTTGTTCTGGTTCCAGGGACACTATCACTTGTTTATACAGCCTTATTAACTCCGCATATATTTCTTTACTTTGAGGATGTGAAGTATCATTAACAAAAAAGGTATGGCTTTTACTTCCCACTTGAATCCAACTAGAACCAGGTTCCTTGCGGAGATTTTTTTCTTTCATTTCTTTTCTTAATCTTCCAACAGCATTCCACATACCAACAGAAGCATAAAGATTTGATAGAAGAATATAAGCAGATTCGTTTTCAGGATGAATTTCAAGAAGTTTTCTTGCTGCAACTCTTCCCAGCTCAACATGTCCATGGATACTGCAGGCAGATAGAAGAATTTGCCATATATGAACATCAGGTTGAATAGGCATATGATCTATGGTTTTCTTTGCATCTTCCAGGAGCCCAACTCGACCAAGCAGATCAATCATGCAGGCATAATGTTCTAAGCGTGGGATTATTCCATGAAGTTCAAACATAGAGTCTAAGTAGTGGCGTGCTTCTTTCACAAGCCCTCCATGGCAGCATGAACTAAGAACACCAAGATAAGTTATCTCATCAGGTTCTATTCCAAATTGAGACATTTTGTTAAAGAGATCAAAAACTTCTTGATAACAACCATGATGGGCGTATCCCATCATCATGGCATTCCAAGTAGCCAAACTGTTCATAGATGAAATCCTGAATGCTTTCTTTGCTTGTCCAATGCTTCCGCACTTGCAATAAATGTCGATGACAGAACTTTCAACAAAGCTATCCTGATCAAATCCAGTTTTTAATACTAGGGAATGAACTGCTCTTCCCAGTTGCATATCTGTTATAGCACTACAAGCTTTAAGGATAATGCTGAAAGTTCTACTGTCCACTTTATGGTGCGAGCTCCATATGGTTTGATACAATGCCAAAGCATCAGTATAATAGCCAGCACGGACAAAAGTAGTTATCATCGTATTCAGATGAACCAAGTTTACCTTATCAATCTCAGCAAACACCCTTTTGGATTCATCCATACTGTTGCATCTCCCATACGCTGTTATCAAGCAAGAAATCATAGAAACATCAAACATGAATCCACATTTAACAAGAAGTGAATGGATTTGTATCACCTGCTTTGTATTGTTTGAATTGGAAACTGCTTCAAGAATGCTAGCCAGAGTATGTATAGTAGGCTGCAGTGACAACTCACGCATCTGATAGAACACCTCTAGAGCCTGATTAACAAATCCATTCTCAGAACATGCAGAGATCAGAGAATTCCAAGAAACAGAATCTCGTATAATCATGCCATAAAAAACTCTACAAGCATCGCAGATTTGCCCACACTTCCCATACATGGACACCAAAGCATTGCCGACAGAGACCACCTGGAAATACCCCGTCTTATGACAAAGTGCTTGAATCTGCTTCCCTGCATTCAAAAACTTCACTCCTCCAATCAATGACAAAACATTAATTAATGTATACCCATTCACATCCAAACCTAAGGAAAGTACAATTCTAAACAACTCCACAGCTTCATGACCATCAGAAGCAGTTCCTATTCTCTCAGTCCAAGAAACAACATCTGGTTCAGCAATTTCATCAAACACCTTAATAGCATCAACCTCTCTTCCACACCTAGCGTACATACTCATAATAGAATTGCTAAAATGCATTGAAGAACCACGTAAAAATCCCATCTTTACACCAAAACCATGAATTTGCTCCCCTTCTCTTACATCAAACAAAGCCCCGACCACACCAGTTAAGCTATATGCATTTAACTCTAAACCTAACCCTCTCATTTCAACAAAAACCTGTTTTCCCTTCTCAAACTGCTCATTCCACACATACCCATTAACCATAACAGTACAGACCACATTATCCAAATCTAAACACTCCTTAAAACACCTCTCAGCTGACCCCAAATCTCCATTCTTTGAATAATTGTCAACCAACCCACTAATCACAAAGCTTTTAGACCCAAACCCAAGTTTTAAACAAACCCCTTGAGAAACCCAATTCTCTCTCAAACTCACACACCCTTTAATTAAAGAACTCAAAGTAAACACATCAGGCACCAAACCCAAATGCCTTAATTCATTGAAAAGCCCCAAAACAGTTCTAGAATCATTAGCCCTTGCAAACCCGGAAATGATTGCGTTGTAAGTGATGATATCGGGGTTTTGTGTTTCTAAGAAGAAAGAAAGAGAGCGAGAGAGATTGTTGTTGTTGTTGTTGTCAAGTTTGGAGAAGTGAGAAATGAGATCTGTGGATAAGTAAGGGTCAAGAAAGTGACCTGATTTGATGAAGAGAGAGTAGGTTTGGTCGGTGAGGAGTGGAGATGACAAAGTGAGTGAGGATTTGAGAGCTTGAGGGTAATCTTTTTGGGAGATTAGGGTTTTGAATTGGGAGAAGGAGAGAGTTTGTGCTGGGGCTCTTAGCTTCTTCATGCATGCATGGTGGTGGTGATCAAAGAGGTTGTGGCTTGCTTGTGAGAGGTTTTTTAAGGGTTTAAGCAACTAACAGGTAGTTATAAATTATAATGACTGCTAAACGCGGGAAATGAAAGGAGGGTTGAGTGGAGAAATGAGGCAAATCCGTCCGAATCATGCAATGCTTGTTGGCGGTTTCAGCTAATTTTTTTTCATGAAATACGTTTTTAAAGTTAATTTCAAACTGCAATTATAGTACTAGGTAGTTTTTTTTCCGTGCTCTCACTGGGATAGGATTACAAAAAATTGGTGCAAAAAAATAATATTTAAATTGTTGAAAATATTTTAGTATTTTCATATAATGATTTAAATTTAAAAACTATCAAACAAAGTATTTACTTGACTTAGATTTTTAATTAAATTTTATAGGAGTTGTAACATTCTAAGAAAAAAAAATTTAGGTCAAGTCAATTTTAGTTAATTCATTAAACTCATAACTTAATTATTAACTGTATTCTAAGAAAAAAAATTATAGGTAAAGTCAATTTTAGTTAATTCATTAAATTTATAACTTAAATGGTAGAATTTTTGAGAAAAAATTATATATATTTTTTATTTTATAATAAAAAATATAAAAATTAATTTGTAATCAAATCAATATTAAATCATGAAATTTAATAAAAAAATTAAAATAAAAAATAAGCAAAAGATAAAACAATTGCAAAAAATAAATTCAAATCGCTTGTAGTTCATTATTCATATTTTTTATAAAAACAATTGCAAAAAATAAATTCAAATCGCTTGTAGTTTATTATTTATATTTTTTTATATTTTATATAATTTTAAGAATAAAAATTAATATCAAGAGTAATAGATAAAGTAAATGCTATAACAAATATAAGAAAAAAAACACCTATATGAAGCATCTTCTTCAAGATTATGGGAAAATGATGGGAATTGAACCGCACATGGTGGATATATAATAATATACTATTTTGATCCGCTTCGTTATTTACTCGTAACCTTTCTCTCATTCTTATTATTATACAAAACTTCTATATAAACTGAATTTATGTATATTAAAATGGTTTAATTTATTGGTCCAATAAGCACTAATCTTGTAATGAATTCATGCGCTTCATTGACATAAACCAGTCAATTACCAAGTTTGTAAAAACAAAAAAAAAATACTTTTTTTTTGTCAAGATCACACTTAATCTTTGCTTAAAAATGTTACGCTATATGAAGAAGAGATGTTTGGATTAGCCTAATTAGATCTATAGAATTCATTATTGTCAAGTCCAAAGCCCTTAAAATTGAAAAGAGCTCAATAGGGTCTTCTTTTTTTTGTTTTTTTGTTCTTGTAAGGTATTACTATCTAGCTCTTTTTTTTATGAAAAAAAAAAAACAAATGATAGTCATTTATCACATAATATATATATCTCTTGAAGCTCAAACCCGCAATCTCAACTCATTATACATATGTGCTAACCAAAATATTATAAAATAATTAAAAATAATATATTAAAGTAGTTAACGGTTCATCTAAACAGTTAAGTCAACTAATATTCTTTTATGTGTATATGTGATGGGGGGGGTAAGTCGTAAAAAAAATTTAAATAGAAATTAAATTTTTTATAATTATGTTTTGAGTTTTTAATGCGACTAGGCATTTTTTATTGGAATAGAAAACCTTTAAATGTTTAAGTCAACAAATAAAAGAGGAATGTGGTGTGTTAACAACCTGTCACAACTTGACACTACCAACAATTGTGAAAGTCGATTGAGAAATAAGCATGAGATACTTGAAGAAAAATGGTGAAAACTTTCACAATCTAGACTCAATTACTAGAAAAACGTTGAGTGATCTTGAAGCTCTAACAATAATATATTCAAACCAAGATGATAATCCAATCAGGCTTATAAAATCAGTAAGTCCAAACTTACAATAATTATGTATGGTAGTTCAACAAACTTACAGGGATTCTATACTCTTAATTTTTTTATTATCAAGCTGTCATCGTAACAAACTTCTCTGTCATGAAGTTGTCATCACAACAAATCAACATTGTCATCAACTAGATTTCATGGGATTTTTTTTTATTTTACAACTGAATCATTATATTTTATTGGTATAAATACTTTATTTGTACAACCTAGTCGTTCATGTTAAAAAGAAATAAAAACATAAATTGAATATTCATTTTCAAAACACTCTGTTAACTCAGCTTTTTTTTTTATGGTGTATATAAAAGAAAATACAAGAAAAAATTATTAAATGAAGAATGAGTGTATTCTACCAAACCTAGTTTTCAATAGCTAAATAAAGTTATACCAGGATAATATCTTAATTTTGTTTAGTGATTGGATGTATTTATAAACTCAATCCTTAAGCTTTATTTTAAAAGAAGTAAATTGTAATCAATGGAAAAACTGGTGTGCTATCATTAATTAGTCATGATGACTTCATTGGTTGTTGTGATATGTTATTATTGTTATTTTATACACATCATTGGTGAAAATATTGTTGAAAAACAATGTTATTGATGAAAAAATATTGTTTGCTCCGCATTAAAAAAGTTGTGTGCATAGAAAAATTTGTGCGGAACCTAGAAAAAAAATACATAAAAGGATTTGTTAGGGTATGATTACATAGACCAAGTCAATGTTAGGGATGTAGTTCCTATCATTTAGGCCAATCCCAATCGAATGAAAAAAATATATTTTTAGAGAAATTTGATATTATTATCTATCCTAAATAGTCATGTTTGGAAAACTTTAATGAACAAAAATAACCAAAAAAATACTTACCATAAAAATGTTAGCTTTTGTTTGTAAGAAAAATGTTACATTTATGGTTATGCTTGGATGAAGAAATGTTATGTTTGTGGCTTTTTTTTAATATAAGAGTTTTACCTATAAATAAGATGAGATTTTATCAAGTTCTAATAAATAATATTTTTATCTAAAAAATAAAATATATTTTCTAATAAGAAGATTTTGTTTGAAGATGTAGAATTTTGAATGTGGATTCCAATGAAGATTTTTTATAGAGTGATGAAAATTTTAATAGATACATGGACATTTTATCATGGAGATCTATTTATAGAGATTTTTCATAAAAATATGTTTAGATATATATGGAGAATTCAATGGAGACATAAAGATATCAGTATAAATATTTTCACGAAGTTAAAAAGAATCTAATGAAGATATAAAGATCTTGTTGTAGAAATTTCAATGGAGAAACATTGCTACTTTATTAAAAAAATCCCAAATATGAAGATATAATTTTTAAGACAATCCAAAGACTATATTATCTCGATTAGCTTTTTTGTAGAATATGCAAACTTGATTCCATTCTTGTTCTAGTTATCCTTGTTTCTTGACAAATTTTGAAGATATCTTTTAACAATCATTTCTTCTTCTTTTTTTTTAGTGCATGAAATTTTTTATTGTCATGCCTATGGTTATGATAAAATAAATAAAAACTATTAGGTTTTTTATGTTTGATTTATTTTTCTAGGTGATTGCTATCAATATTTTAGTGTGTTAGTCGTTAAGCATTTTAAAAATTTATTCAAGATTGGGATTTTTACTTAAAAATAAGATGAGGCTAACTTTTTGCTGAGGTCTAAAAGACATGATTGTTTACTAGGAGACTAACATATGATCGGAACAACAAGTGATTTTTTTATTTATTAATATGAATATTCAAGTCAATTTACGTATATCTTGATTAATCTTATAAACCCTAAAATTAATGATTATACAAACACAAATACTTTTTTTTTTGACATGGTATAAAATGACAGTTAAGATAAAAATAATTTTTTATTATATTAATATATTTTAAAGAAACAAGCTTAAGAAAGTACACTTTTACATTATTATTATTATTTTTTTGTTGGATCCCATGTTCACAATTCATAGATTTTTAGACCGGAAGCATAGCATTGATAACACAAATGTACATGTGATCTCTAAAGTAGTTAACTTTCGTGTATTTAAATACACTTTTCCATTATTTTTCATACAATTAAACGGATAAATAAACGTATTTCATAATGCATCATAGGAAAAAATCAATGAAACGGACCAGCAGGCGAGCCAACACAGCACGACAAGATAGTACTAGCTCATGAAACATGGGCCTAGGCCAGTACTAAGCCTAGAAGGTAAAAAGAACAAGACGGCAGGGTTTTCCGCTCTGCGTTTCTAACTGTGAGATTGTTCCTATCCACCGTCCATGTTACATACGTGTAATCCTAGGTATAGTTTTTGTTTTCGTTTTTATACGTTTTTTTAAAAAAATTTATTTTATTTTTTTAGTGTTTTTTAATGTTTTTTGTATACTGATATTAAAAATAAAAAATATAAAAAATTAATTTATTTTACAGTATTTTTTGATAAATAACTATTTTTAAAAACACATGGTCCTCCTCTCAAACTCTTCGGGCTCTCTCACTGTGTCTGCCCTCCAAAAGCTCGCCGACACCGTTTGCACAGACAGACACAAACACCACTCAATTTAATTTCTTCAGAAATTCTTTAAAAAATGAACCACTCAATTTAGTTTAAGTTATCGAGATCGTAGAGTCTACAGGACTTGAAAAGTTTTAGTCGCAGTGAGCCCGGTCCCTGTTTCTTTCCATCACTGTCGACGTGGCTAGTTTTCTTCTCTTTTGTGGGTTCCAGCTTGCCAGCCAGATTCTCCCAGTCAAGTTCACGAGGTTGTTTTGAGTTTTGTAAATTTTTAATTGTTTTTATTTTTAATTATTTTGTTATATTTTTGGATACTAATTTTAAAAATAAATTTTTAAAAATAAAAAATAAATTATTTTGATATATTATCAAGTAGAAAATAATTTCTACCATTATTTCTGGTTTATTTTTTTAATTTATTTTATTTTTATAATACATCCAAATTCAAATTACTTCCACGACGGGCATGTGATCCTATTTTCCGTCGTCTGTCCAAACAAGATTGTTGAAGAGTTGTTTTCAAGCTAGCTGTGATTTTCAACGGTAAGACATTTTTTTTTTCCTCGGACAATTTTAGCATAAAGTAACTTTATCTATAGATTATTATGCTCTCGGAATTCTAATCAAAGACACGGGTGAAGAAGTTCCTGGCTTGCTTGCTGCACTGTCTTTTTTGCCTCCTGACTTGATCAATTGCATGGAAAGGAGTCAGCCCAACAGTCCTCTTGAGTTCTTAAAGAGAAACACGCCAATGGTAACTTTTATTTGGAGACCAACAAACTCATTTTTGGACTAATCAAAAACAATTTTCCATCGCGTGAAGTTTCTATTTAAAATTCAATTATGGTAAAGCACTAAACTAACGTTAATGACCACGCTTGGATGTTTAGAGATCAAACAATTGTTAACATCTCATCGTGTGAAGTTTCTCCAGGTGGGCAAAGGAAAACTATACATGGGCAATGTTTTGCAAAGATGATTGAAACGACGTGTGTATTCTGCGTATAAGAATCATAAAAGCTAATGTGTAGAATTATTTTCAGATTCCTCGTTGATTTTGCTTTTATTTCTTTCAAAGTTTTTCTATCCATGCTCTTCCTCTCTATCTAATACATGCTTTAACCTGAATAGCTTTGTGGAGGGTAGCAATGATGATCGTTTACCAGTTCTTTCCTTTTCTTAATTAGGTTGGTTTTATAGCTACTGCTGTCCCGTTTTACTCCCGTCAAAATAGAGTAAGGTGCTTTTCTGGGATGCAGAATGTCAGCGTAGGAAGCTATAACTAGATAATAAAAAAATCTTAAAGGCC
Source organism: Populus euphratica (assembly GCF_000495115.2). Classification (NCBI taxonomy): domain Eukaryota; kingdom Viridiplantae; phylum Streptophyta; class Magnoliopsida; order Malpighiales; family Salicaceae; genus Populus; species Populus euphratica. The sequence continues at coordinate 1,604,864 of NW_011499879.1, read as the reverse complement.
TCTGTTTAGCCGCACTATTCACTCAAACACAGGATAGAACTGTGTATTTTTTAATAATTTATTTTGGGTTTTGAATTTTTATCTTGGGCGATCTAATTTTAATTGGAAACTAATTGATTTTAGCTCCTCCGACAATAATTAAATTAAAAGAAAAGAGATGGAAATTAAAAGGATATCAACCAATCGTACCAGAAAATATTTTAACAATATACTTAGTTTTTAAATTTTAAAAATAACATAACTTATACAATTTAAAATACTTTACATTTCAAGTAAATTTATTTTAATATAAAAATTTATTTATATTATCTTTCAATTTCTAATTAAAAAGAAAAAAAAAGGATCAATAGATTTTAGCAATGAAAAAAACCCATCGTTTAATTCATTTTCAATCATCAGAATAGTAGTTCTTAGTTCCACGTGTTATATGAGATGAGAGAAAGGTTTAATGTTGGTTGTTTAAAACCTCAATATTATATTAAAAACTAGATATAAAGCAAGAAAGATAAATCTAACACGACTTGATTTCGTGTTTTTTAACCCTTTTTGGGTATTTTAAGTTAATAACTTGGTTTATGGGTGTTTCAAGAATGATGATAAGATATTTTTGAATTGAAATGACTTTAAAGTTTGTTTTTCAAAACAAAAAAGTTATTGCCCTGATTTTCCAGTCATCATTAAATAACTAGATTGTGAGTATGTAGATGACATATTATCTGTTTACTTGTTTTCTTTAAAAAAAATAGATGTCATTCATCACTTTCAAATATCCAAAAATACAAATCAAGTCTTAGCACGAGAACTTGTGTTTAAAGGCCCACCAACATGCCTAAACTTTTTATTTTCAATGGCCCAGGTGTGTTGGGTCATGAGCTCGAGAGTCAAATTTTTTTTAAAGTTAAATGTAATTTTTTATAAAAAAAAAATTGGTTAAGTCTATGGCTTAGAACACAAATTTAATAAGTTAAGCCATAATATCTAAGTTGATTTTTATTTTAATATTGCTTTTTTAAATTGATATTTTTTAAGTATTTTTCTTAAATAATTCTTAAATTTATTTTTCAATCAATATTTATCATCTGTGATTTTTTTTAATTGACTTTTTTTGGATAAAGATTTGTTTTTAAATGGTGTTGTGTGTATTTACTTTTTGAAAAGAATATGCTGATTCATTTATAATTTTTTTTATCTTTTATATAGATTAACTTTACTTTTAAAAATAAAATAAATTAATATGTATAGTCTTGCATAATATTTTTTTATTTAATGAATTTAATATGTGTATCTATTTCTATTATTATTTGATTGAATAAAAAAAATATTTCTAATAAATAAATTTAGTAAATACAACCAGGAAAATATTATATTTCATGAGATTAGACATCTTGATCTCTTGATTTTTTTAAATTTGATTTTAGTTATTGTTAATAACTTTTTTATCTGTTTATTAACATATATAATTCTCGATTTATTTGATTATATGTATGTATGAATCTTTTGATTTATATAATTTTTGTTTATATAAAAACATATTAAAAAAGTGCATCTATATTGAAAGTACCTGAAAAACATAACTGAATTCGAAAAAAAATTGAGTTTCAGGTTGATTCTGGGTTTGTAAATCTGGCAAGTTTAGTTTTTTTTTTTATTATCTTTTTCAATATCTCAATATGGAGTTGTTGTTAGATTTTACAATCATCTATTTTTATTATCATATAATTAAATAAAAAATAGTTTTGGAAAGAAAATAAATGTCAACTCAAGTTAACCCATTCATAAGCTTGATGAGTTCACCCATTAGGTGGATATGTTTTTTTTTTTCTTTAATTATTTTTAATTTTTTCTCTCAATTTTATACTTTAATATTGGATTTGTTGAAAAATAAATTACATGATTTATTTTTATTTGCTTTCTATAAAGTTATCACTAACTCAAAAACATTTTTTTTTAGGTTGGTGCTTAATTTTGTAACTATATATTTTTACCATATAATTAAAAATAAATTTTATAAAAAATTATTAAACTCAATGAAATCCGTGTCACATGTTGCTGCGGATATTGAGATCGATTCAATCTATAATTATCTCAATATTTTTTTTAAAAAATTATTATTTTAATTTTTTTAATAAAATTAAATATAGAGTAATTTGAGTATGTATATATTTCAAGTTGAAATGAATGTTGCTTTAGGAATATATTAGAAAAAAAAATATAAATTATATATTCAAAACTTATCTAAAATTCTTAGTTCAAATGATTCTTAAAGATTAAATTTCAATTAATATACAAGCTAATCAAAGAATATTCTTACTATAAAATCAAAAAGTTGTTTCGAGTTGTATTAAAAAAAGAGTTGTTTTTTAGTCGTGGTGGAAGAATATTTCCCATAGCAACCTCTTGAAGAATTCAATTCCATAAATTCAATATTTGATTCCTGTTTGCTTTGTGTTTTTCTGATTGGTTTGAAAGATTCAACAAGACCCAGCCAGCAGAGAGACATTCAACCAGCCAAGATTACTCCGTAGCAATTTTTTGCCATGTTTGGTTCAGGCTTGAAATCTCTCATATGCAATTTCACATCATTTCTTTGTATTTCTCCTTTGATTTCTTTCTAAACCTCTCGAATTATCTATGAAAAAAACCATCCACTCGACTGTAAAATAATTCTTAGCTACACCATCAATTTATCAAGAAATATCTTATCGAACTTGTTCTCTATTGATTTATTTTATTTTGCTTTATTTTATCTTATCTTGCCATGAACAACGAGGAAGAGAATGCAATGTTGTCCACTAATTCATATTTACAAAAGATTCTATTAAATTGCTCAATTGAAGACAGAAAGTATAGTATAGTCGAAAATGTATATTTCAGGTGAAAATAACACTTGAGGACGATAACACGCTTTTCATCATTGTATTAGCTGGCTGAGAAAACAAAGCATTGCATGTATCTCACGTTAAGAGTGTTTAGTATTACTATTGAACCAGTTTTTTTGATAAAATTTATTTTTTTATATTATTTTGATATCAAAAATAAATTCTAAAAAATAAAAATAAAAATATTATTTTAAAATAAAAAATACTTTAAAAATTAACATCTACTACACTTTCAAATCACTTCAAATTTTAAGAAACTTAAGTACATTGAAGGTTATAAATATATTGCATGAGCATATTCTATATAAATAGTAAATTTTTCAACACAAGTTTATATTTAACTGTGTTTGTTGTATGTACATAAATATAGTATACTAATGATTTAGTATGCTTTGCTGGTAGTTATTTTTTTTTAAAAAAAATTATATATGTAGATTCTTTTATGTGTTTTTGTACATAAAAAGTTTATAAGTGTAAATAAAAGATTTTATACATACATATAATTAAATAAATCAAGAATTATATATGTTAATGAATGAAAAAAATAAAAATCATCAACAATAAATAAAGATAAAAATAAAAAATTTAAAAGATATATATAAATTAATATATTTTATTTTGCAACATAAGTCTTTGACCCGGTTATATTTAATAACTTTATTTATCAAATTTAATTTTTTATTTGATCAAATAAAAAAAATTGATACCTATAAAATTGAATGAATAAAATAAAATAAAAAAATATTATATAAGGTTATACATATTATAAATATAATAAATAAATAAATAAATTTTTATTAATAAAAACCATAGAAAGAAAATAATTAAGGTGGCTTGAAGATTGGGGTTGTAGATTTGTTTTTTGGGGCCCATCTATTAAGGTGGTTTTAAAATAAAGGTTGTAGATTTTTTTATCAAAAAACTTATTTTTTCAATCAATTTTAATTATAAAGACTCGTGAAACACCTTAGATACATTGATAAATCCATCAACAATTTTGATAAAATAAAATAAAAACCATCTTAAAAACTAAAATTAACTTTAAATAAAAAATATTATCGAGTTCATATATGTTTTTTAAGCACTTTTAAAGTAAAATAATACTAAAGTTAGACTTCTTTCATTGAATGTAATCAATTGACATGAAAACCGATTATTTCAATGGTTTGAATTTATGCTAATAATATTCTTCTTTTTCTATTGCTAGAATTTAACGATTTCTTTCTTTTCTCTCTTGAACTAATGATTAAAAAATAATATAAATAAAATTCTATATTAAAATTAAATTAAGAAATATTAAGGAATTAAATATGTATAATATATGAAGTTTGAGGATTAAAGTGAATTTTTAGTGAGAAACTTAAAACCAACACTATAATCATGACATCTTTTCCATTTTTTCTATTTTGGTACATTATTTTTTATTTTTTTTTTAACAAATTTAATTTAACTATCTTTTATTCAGCAAAAAAATAACAATTATGCAAAAAAAAAAATTTAAAACCAAAAAAAAAAATTTTTTTTTTGATTAAGGAGTCCATAATTAAATATGAGAGAATAAATAGTGCATGTACATAATAAAAAACACACCTTTTAATGTTTTCTATAATTTATGTGTGTTTAGTATTATAATACAGAGTGCTTCTCAAAATTAATTTATATTTAAAAATTATTAAAATAATTTTTTATATTATTTTTTATTTTAATATTGTTACATTAAAATCATTAAAAAAACACTAAAATTTTAATAATTTTCAAATAAAACATACTTTTAAAGTACTTAAAAAAACAAAAATATACTTAAAAACAAAGGTTGTAATATATTATGATGAAAAATATATTAAAATATTTTTTTTTAAATTTTTTAACATCAATATATTAGAATTAAAAAAAAATCACAGAAAAAGACAGTGGCTGTCATTCTCCCGCACACCACGTAAGTAAAACAAAATCAATACAGTATAATATTTCCCAGGGTAGCATCGTACCGAGGAGAGTTTGCACATATGGCAGCTCTGCATGTTCTCTCGAGCCTCATCTCATCTTTAGCCTCTCTGCTCTGCTGCTGCAATTCAGTCCTCTAATCTCTCACTTCCCGAAAATTTTCCCTCGCCTTCTATCATCTATCTTCTCTCATTCTCTCTTTCTGGTTTTTCACATTGATTTTCTCATTCATTCAAGTCCCTCAATTTCTTATCTCTCTAAATTCAAGCTCCAGTTTTTCTTTCTATGTACCTGTATCTCCCCCATCTAGCCAAAAAACCCGCCTAGATTCAACATTTTCCGACTCGCATTTTTTCTCTCGCTTGCTTACTATAAAAAGTCCACAACCTCAAACCAAAAACATTACAAGTGTTCTTGCAAAGTGAGAGACCAAAGAAAGGAAAAGAAAACAAGACAAGGAACATGAAAGTGAATACCCAGAAAGACCCAGATAAAATAATCTGGGATCAAATGAGAAGTCCATCTTCCACCCTAATTTCTGGGTCACAAACCAGAACCTTACCAAAACTCATGGTATGGCTAATCCTCTTTGTTTCAGTCACTTATGTTGTTTACACTCTCAAGCTTGTTTCAACTTCTCGTGCTTGCAATAATGAACCTTTCACTACAAATCGTCATCTTTCTTCAATTTCCAACAACAATTCCTTACATTTGATTCGAAATCACACATCTCTAGCCATTCCCAGAAGGGAAAATCAAGAACCCCGTCTAGAAACTGGGTTTCAACACATAGTTTTTGGTATTGCAGCCTCAGCAAAGCTCTGGGAACAACGAAAAAATTACATCAAGATTTGGTATAAACCTCAAGAAATGAGAGGCATTGTTTGGTTAGATGATAAAGTGAAGAATCAAGAAAGAGAAGACAGCAACTTGCCACCAATTAAAATTTCAAGTGACACATCGAGATTTTCTTACACAAACAAACAAGGTCATAGGTCTGCAATCAGGATCTCTCGGATCGTGTCCGAAACATTGCGTCTCGGGCTAAAAAATGTGCGGTGGTTTGTAATGGGAGATGATGACACGTTTTTTATTGCGGAGAACCTTGTGAGAATCTTGAGGAAATATGATCATAATCAGTATTATTACATTGGGAGCTTATCAGAATCTCATTTGCAAAACATTTTTTTCTCTTATGGAATGGCTTATGGTGGTGGTGGTTTTGCTATTAGTTATCCATTAGCAAAAGCTCTTGATAAGATGCAAGATAGATGTATACAGAGATATCCAGGGCTTTATGGATCTGATGATAGAATGCAGGCTTGTATGACTGAACTCGGTGTCCCCCTCACCAAAGAAGTTGGCTTTCACCAGGTAATTAAATTTCTTGCTGTCTATCACATGCTATAAGTGATGTCTTTTTGTGCGTTTTGCTCGTTGTTTGTTGTTTATTGGGTTTTGATTTCTCTGCTATGATGGAGTAAATTGGGTTTGTTGAGTTTACTGCACCAACTCAGTGGCTGATAGATGCTTGCGCTTTAGAACTCTGGACTCTTCTGTTTTTAGAGTTATTGCCGATATTTCGGCCGAATCGGTTGGATTGATGTTGCGGGGCTTTAGAGCTAAAAAAAGCCACTTAATGTTAATCGTTGTTTAGTTAATGAGCTGGGTTCTGTCCTTTTAGTTTTTCACAAGATTTTTGGTTTCGGGCAATTTACTTTTCAGGGTAGGTAAGTGGCATTGAATTATGACTTGTGATGTGGGTCTCCCACTTTATTCTATATGCCCACACTGGTCCGTAGACTCTTGAGGTTCCAACCCTCATAAGCTCAGTAAGCTGTGATGTCCATTCATGAGTTCGTTAGGTGTCGGTATGGGACCCAGGTGTACCTAGACTTGGACCTGGTTTTGTCCCTCATCATGCCAATGTCACTACTTACAAATTACAATGCATTTCGAATACGTGCATGTCATACTCATTTAACCAGGAAGTGGACAGAAAACACTGCTGTTGCAATGGAAAAGGCTTTGGTGAGGAGCCTGGAGAAGCTTATCTTGATGATATAGGGTGTACATTTTCGCTAATTGTTAAAGGAAGCACATTATTGGCACAGTAAGTTCGTGGGCTATGTTTGTTGAGGAGCCTAGAGAAACTCATCTTTGGTGTCGTTGGCACTCATTTCTTGTAATGAAAATAGGAAGTTTGCTTAGATGTTTTGCAATCTAAGTAAAGTTTATAAAGGTTAATAGGCCAGATCATGAGAGGATCACTTTTGAACTGCTTTTAGTTTCCTTGTGGGCCAATCATGGGACAACATGTGTTGGGAATTGCGTGTATAGGGTGCACTCTATGTGATTTTAAATGCTTGCTTGGACGTAAAGCACCGTCCATAATGAGATAAAAATTTCATTATTTGAATCAGGAGCTCAATAATAGCTGCTTGATTTGTAGGGTTCTTGTATCATGTTTTGCGGAGTGACCAGGGAATGAACTCCTATTGACAAAGCTTGTTGACAGGGAGGAGGACTTTCCCACTTAGGCATTACATTTTCCTTTTTACGTTCTTATGAAATTTTTAGTATTTGAAGTATGTTATTTGTAATGGGGATAGTTACTGATTCTAGCTGTTTGTGTTGCCTGGCAGTATGATGTGTATGGAAACCTGTTTGGACTCCTTGCGTCACACCCTGTTACACCCTTGGTCTCATTGCATCATCTTGATGTTGTTGAACCCATTTTCCCAAATGCAACTCGAGTCGAAGCCCTACGGTTGCTAACGGTGCCAATGAAGCTCGACTCTGCAGGGCTAATGCAGCAATCCATTTGCTATGACAAATCCAAGAGGTGGACCATTTCTGTTTCATGGGGTTTTGCTGTTCAAATTTTCCGAGGAGTCTTCTCGCCCCGCGAAATAGAAATGCCTTCAAGAACATTCTTGAATTGGTACAGGAAAGCAGATTACACAGCATATGCATTCAACACTCGCCCGGTTAGCCGAAACCCTTGTCAGAAGCCCTTTGTGTTTTACTTGTTGAAGGCCAAATTTGATTCTTCGCTTAATAAAACAGTGAGTGAGTATGGAAGGCATCATGTCCCGCATCCTGCATGCAAGTGGAAGATGGCTGATCCTGACAAGATTGAGACAATTGTGGTTCATAAGAAACCTGATCCTCATCTATGGAATAGAGTAAGTAGTTCTCATGTTGTTTAGTTTGTCACTACTATCATTAAACTTGTTACTTGACAATTCTGCTTTATAAACCAGACTGAGTAATATGGGGTTCTGTGGCTTTGTTTGTGCATGTAATTGGCAGTCTCCAAGAAGAAACTGCTGCCGGGTAATGAACTCAAAGAAGAAAGGAAGTGTCATGGTTACTGTGGGTGTATGTAGGGTTGGTGAGATCAGTGAAGTATAGGGGTAAGTGGAGAGATTTAGGATAGTAGCTGCTTCTCTTCTTTCCCTTTCAAATTCTTGGTTCTTCAATTTATTTCTTATGTTACCAATTTTGCAAGTGTAACTGTATTCATGTGTAGACTTTACAGAAGAATCATTAGAAAAGAAATATGTTGATGTATAAAACTTCGTGGTGCCCGCATTATATACATGTGCTTGATGTGTACTCTTCAATTAGTTGATATTTTCTCGCTTATAATGGAGTTTTGAGACCCAAATATACTGCCTGTCCAAACGTTTGCTGCCCTTATTTCTCTCAAATCTATTCTATGATGGTTTCTTGTTTTTACTGTAATTTTGTTTCATCTGGACACAGCATGACATAAATAAACACACGGGGAAAGAGAATTTTACGACCTTTTGTTTCTCTGCACATGCTGGCAATCAATTTCATATGCATGCAATATATTATATGGTGCCTCCCCTAGTTGTAGTTGCATCAGATGGATCTGTTTCAACTTGACATGACCACTTCTACTGCTACAATTTAACTCCAGCATCGAGCGCTAACGAAACATATGGGCAGGAACGCTGCTGGTGTGGGTGCTGATTGGGTTCTTAAAGCTGTAGGGAGTTTAGATGCCCCATGGGTTGGATTGTAAACAGTCGTCAAAAGCCACGCCTTAAACTAGTAAAAAACCGATGCCTAATGCCTAGGCTGAATCAAGAACTTTTTATAATTGTTTTTAAAGAAATATGAGAAATTTACATGTTCATGTTACATTCTAGCTTAAGAGATATTAAATAAAAAAATTAACAATAAATAAAAATAAAATTAAAAAAAATTAAAAAACACATATGAATTAAGATATTCTTAAAATATATAAATATACAAGTAATGCTTTGTGGTTTATAGTTTATAATTAAAAATGCCTCAACAAGCATATTTATCTTTTCATTAAGATTTTTTTTTAATTATTATGTTTTAAGAGAAAATTAGATTTTTTAATAAAAAAATATTAAAAAATAAAACATCCTTAGTGCTTGCGGGAGGCATTTTTTCTCTTTGGATGGCATGCAATGTTTTCTAGTATCTAAAAATATCCTTTTGCCATATTATTGGAAGCTTCAATACTTCTTTCTCATACGTCTTTTTTTCTTCTCTCTCGCCTTCTTTAATTGATGGCTTGATCTTTTTCGTTGTTAATATTTCTAATTCAGTTTTTATTTTTAATTTTTTTATAAATTAAATATAAAAAATTAAATTAAAAAAATATAATAATAAAAAAATTAAAAATCAAATTTGATATAATCAACAAATAATAAAATATTTATGAATTTTTCATAATTTATAATTTTTTTTTACTCAAAATAAATGAAAAATATTTTTTTGAAACTAAATTAAAATTTTATTTTATTACAAAATATTATAAATTGATCAATTTTTTTAATAATAAATAAATATAAAAAAATTTGAAACGGGGTTTAAAATCCAAAGAGAGAGAAAATAAAAATAAAAATAAAAATAAAAATAAAAATTATACGCTACTGATACTAAAAAATGACAGCCAAAAGTGTCGGTGCAAAATTCACATAAAATGTGAAGAAGTGCGGGTAATCCCATCCCTTGAAATCCACGACATGATAGCGACAATCCTCCCTCCAAATCCAACTCCCTTTCACACCGCATCTTCTCCAGTAAAAAGCTCTTTTTCTCGTTTCCCTAGGTACTGCGGTGGGCCATGCTTCCTTGATTAGGGACCCATCTCTCCCACAACCGTCATCAATTATTGTACCGGTCCATTTGTGTTGAAGGATTGCTCTTTGACCCCTTCTGTACTGAAAATTCATAGTATATTTGCGGTCATTTACCGTTGCCACACATTAGTGGGATTTAAATGTATTTTCCACCATCTCTAGTGATAAAAAAAATCAAAGTCTTTGACCTCTACAATCTATTCTCCACTTGCTTTTCATGTGGCAATATTTAAAATATTATAGAAATATTGATAAATTTTTTTCCAAAGCCAGAAATATCTTCTAATTTCTCTAAAAAATAAAAATCAAACGAATAATAGTGGGATTTGCCAGAAATATCTTCTAATTTCTCTAAAAAAATAAAAATCAAACGAATAGTAGTGGGATTTGTTTTTTTTTTTTTTAAGTATGATTATAGAAAACATTATTTTTATTGAAATATTTCCGAGAAGATAAACTAACTGATACAAAAATTAATTTTTTTAGTAGTGATCATTTGAGCATTTTATCTTTCATTAATATTGTTTATAACTTTTTTTTTCTTTTAATATTCAAAGAGTAAAATATAAAAAAATAAGTTCAATAATGGGTTTCTTGCCGTCCACAGAGTTTCATGCGACATTGAATAGAAGAGTGAAAATAAGGGTTAACCTGAACGGCCCCCTCGGTACGGCCAACCCCTTGAAAACCTCATTTCTCAGATGTTGAATTATTGTGTCTCGTAAAATAGGTTTCATCGAGGCTAGCCTCTATTCTTTTCCCCCACTTTTTATCGAACTAGACAATAGCTCTTCATTTCAGGACAGAAAAAATCTAGATGATCACTTGTGGACCTGCTAGCAGGGCAAGAAAAACCCGTCCAGTACCTGGTGGCCTCCCTAGGTTGATGACACTGGGGCCTGGGTTCATGTCCTTAAACACAGCGATGGACTCGTCGAAAGAGAAAGCGTCCTAGACTATATACAAGCGGGTTCATGTCCTTAAGCACAGCGATGGACTCGTCGAAAGAGAAAACGTCCTAGATTATATACAAGCGTTGGCTCAACGAAGATGAGGTAGCCACCCGAATGTATAAATCCAGGTTTTTGCAGGAAGTTGTCTTGAAACCTGACCTGTCGGGGGATTGTACTGTTTAGTTGTTTCCAGTTGTAATCTGGATTCTTCTTATGCAGCACAGCTTCTGTTTGTAAGCAGGTCCTTTGCCGGCTAATAAGTTGTTTTCTGATAAATGAAATCATTCATTCTTTAAAAAAAAAGCCAAAAAGGATTCATAAGATTTCTTCTTCTCACAATCCTACAAATAAAAAAGAAAGATTTTAAGACATTCAAAACACAAAATCAACGTGTGATTAAATTACATGTCTTTTATATATATATATATATATATATATAAGGAAAGAAATCAATGAAAATGCAATTGCATGAATTGAGAATTTAAATATATGGTATCGGCAGCCATAAGGTGGATTCACGAAACTCTTCGATCCTACATGCATTAATTGTCTATACCCGCGGCTCAACCTGTTTTTCATAATTTTTTTTATTTTAATGTTTTTAACTTATTTTAATGTATTGATATTAAAAATAAAATTTTAAAAATAAAAATATATTTTTAAATAAAAAATACTTTAAAAATAACCATTATTATTATTATACTTTTAAGCATATTTACTTCTCTCTCCCATTAAATTGGCATTTTCACAATTCTTGATCTTTTGAAAGAATTATTTTTCTTTTAACACCACAAAAAAAAAGAAAAAAAAGGAAAGAAAGTAAAGATAAACTAATCACATTTATGAAGGGGGTAATTATGCATTTCACGTCCAAACACACTCCCACAACACCTACTATGGGGATAAAACATCATGCATGAAGAAGTATTTTTACAGCAGTTTTAAATTTTTGCAAGATGGCTGTGCGTCGGCTGCGATGCTGAGGTATTATCAACGATCACAAACAAAGCCCAAGAAATTGTACGATCCAGCCGAACTTGTCTTGGGCTCAGCCAGAGCTCCAATTGAAATCTAAGAGAAGTTTGGTCCAAAGCTGCAAGCAGGGGTGAAACGGCATCTGCTACTTCTGGACCCCTTTATTGCTAGTAATGGCTTTGAGAGGCCCAACCTGAACTTGGGGGTTGAATTTTTCTAATCTGCAATGCTCTCCTTCGGAAAGGAAGAACATAGCTTGCCATAGCTAAGTCATGAATAAATGTCATTCGGGATCATAATCGTAAAATTTCAAGTGATTCAAGAAGCCAGAGCTCGGGAGCGTGGGGGGAGGGATTATTTCCAAGTCGCATCTACTATCTTAATCTTGTATTCGGTTCCTGTTGTTATGCTCGAGTTTGCTGTAGTTTCATCATGTGTTTTTTATATTAATCCTTAAACTTTTTTTTTTGTGATGATTTCATGTTTTTATAGTCAAATTGAAATAGTCAAATTGAAAGCTAATTGATTCAAATTTGTTGAGGAATGACAAGATTAAAAAAAAAAAGGAGTTAAAATAAAAAATACAGATAAAATAAATAATAATTTTAAAATTAGGTTAAGAAGTTCACTTTCATCCTACTACTACCTTCAAATGATGAACTTCAGGTCTCTCAATATTTTAAAAATTCAATTTTAATTGGAAAGTTTATTTCTTTTTATTTTTCAATTGAGAGAAGAGATAAAAAGTTAGATTTTGCTAATAGAAAAAAAAATCTTGATTTACACTAATTTTAGTTATCAAAAAAAATTATTTTTTTATCAATAATTTTCATTTGATGAGGAAAATTTAGCTTTAGTGTTCTTCTCTTCTTTTCTTGCCTAAGATGATGGATTTTAGATCAAGTATATTCTTTACTTCAAGATTTTGAATGGTTTTTTAAGATTATAAATAAGTTTTTTAAGATATACGAGTTGTTTTTTTGGTGTTTTGAGTTTAAAATAAATTAAAAAATAATTTTTTAAATAAAAAAAAAACGAAAAACGTGATTTCCAAGCTACCAACAACCACTGAAAAACCAGGCTAGCAAATAATGAAACAAAAGGACGAACAAGGCATACACCCTCTAATATTGAAAAAAAGGCCTGTCTCGCAGGGCAAGGCTTTTTATGGCTCAAATGCTTGGGTAGGCCCGTGCTTGCATATGCACATTTGTTTTTGTGTTTATATATATATATATATATATATATCCTGCTGGCAACATAGTGCAGGCACATAGCTAGTATAAAACTATAAGATGATTATTCAAGAAAAAACGATTTAACGTTTCAACAAGCTAGCAGTGTTGTCATGAGCCACTCCAGGGAAGTCATTAAGGATGATTAGACAATTAATCGATTTGAGGCTGCCAATTTATTTAGAAAGCCGACAAACTAATTGTGTATTAGGAAAACTAATCAAGAACAATTAAAGAATTTCTATTGGATGCCGTCAGTCAACCTCTGCCACCTGCCTTTTCCTTCTATCTTGGGCTATTCAGCTCTTGTAAGAAGTTGCTGTTTTCCGAGAGAGGTTTAATGGCCATGGATGCTTGCTTACACTTTCACCTGGATTTTTATTAATTTTTAGTTTATTCGAATGACAAGAGTATCCTAATGCCTCTCTAATCAAGTAACACTTTGTTTCGTATGAATCTCATTGACACGTGTACGTTGGTGATTACATGTGCCAAAGAATAATTCTTAGGTGCCCTCGTCTAGAAAACAAAAATAGATGAAGAGATCATATCATAAAAAATTAAATAGTTGACGGATGCGTGAGCTGCGTACAAAAACTCATCCTCAGGTCTCAACTCTTATGATTATTGCAATCGGAAGAAAATACAATCATATATATATATATATATATTTACAAGAAATAAAGGTCATTTATAATAGTGTAAATGAATGACATTGTGAAATATTATGTGGACATAATAAATGATAAAATCATAATATTATTAAATCAATTAATAAAACACTCCTTTGGGATGGGACTAACCTTTTACAGAATGTAAGATATTATCCCTAATATTGCTTTTGTATATATGAAGTTAAAGATGTATTAAATCAATTAAGCCTTTTTTTTTTTATATAATTTTTTTAATAGTATCCTCCAATGAATATGAGTGTAGAAATTAGGACAAATTCGTGAAGATAGAGGATGCCTTCTCTGGCCCCCTCCATGTACTTGAATTACTGTATCCCTGATAAGTAAATTCTTTTCGAGACATCATGTTATATCCTACAATATTTTTTTTTATTAATTATATTCATCATATCTAATAAATTAATTATCTGTATATTTATATTTTACAAGATTGATTCTTTATGTATTTCATTGAACAAACCAAACAATTCACATTTATTATTATAATCAGTTGCTAATAAAAAAAATTATCTCCATTAAAATAATAAAAGACATTTTATTTTTTATAATAAAATTAAGGATGTACGTTATTCGAAGATAATTTCATTTTAATAATTTACTTTATAGAATTATTTTCATGCATAGCATTGGGTTGATTATTTGTTATCAAGGTATTTATTTCAAGAAGATATTCTAAAATAAAATCATTTTATATAGTGTGAAAAAAAATATAGTACGTGTAAAACCATACTTTCCCCTTTAATTTTTTAGAAGGAATTTGAACGTGTAGTAAATATTGTTTTTGAAAATACTTTTTGTTTAAAAATTTATCAGAGTAATTATAGTACGTGTAAAACCATACTTTCCCCTGTAGTAAATATTGTTTTTGAAAATATTTTTTGTTTAAAAATTTATTTTTAATATTAACACATTAAAAAATTTAAAAATACTTGAAAACAATTAATTTAAAAAATAATCAAATTTCAATAAAAATACAAGTTGCACCGCAACTCCAAACAAGTTCTCAACTAGCTAGGCCTAACAAAAGGCATTGCGTGGTAACCTAGGTAGAAGCAAACCATTATAAAAACACACAATTGGAAGTATATTAATTGAATGAATATTTTTGGTACGAAGAATTTTAAGTTTTATTTAAAATATTCACAAAATTCCCTTATCAGCATAAGAGCATATAGATACTCTATTTAGAACAAATTCTGTTTTTACTTGAATGAAGGGAATTCCTCTCTTTATGCTCTCATTAGTTTCTAGAAACGTTGCCAAAAAACGCAGATAAAGTAAACGAAAAGAAAACTCAGATATACTAGGCTATGAGAATATGAGATGGTGAGCAAAGCTAATTTATTTAAATATTTTTTGTTCTTGAGAGATCTTCACCCATACTGAATGAATGGATTCCGCTCATGAGATGATCCATAAATCTAATATATGATAGAGATTCTCCAAGGATGATTTTCAGTGAAATTAAGATTATCCTCGCTCAGGGACGTCACCCTCAAGAGGAGCAGCTAGCTAGCTAGGTTAGGCACACATTTTTCACATCTTAAATCTTGGGAATAATTTTAGGGCGAGAAGGGAAATAAAATCCGGAAGAGCTGCATCTTCTACTGGAAGAAGCATATATATATATAATCCTAGAAAAACTTAAAGCCATCACACCATGTTGAAAAGGGAGGTTAAAAAAAGGGCACCTTTCCACCGGCAATAGCAGCAGCATAAACCATGCCAAAGTTGACAAATCATAAAGCAAGCAATTCGTATGGGCATGAAAGATCCTATTCATGAAGATGAATTAGGGACCACTTTTTGCAGCAATTGTCTTAATCTCCAAAACCAAGGCCCAACCAAATTGTGTTGCCAACTTAATTTTGTCTTCATGGAAAACCCAAAAAAATAAATAAAAAATCTAGCTATAATGAACCATTTTAAAAAATAAATAAAAAAGATTAAACCACCGACTTAAACAAGAGCCACACATGATTCAATCACTCAGCCTCGGCGATCACGAAGAGAGAGAGCGAGAGGGAGAGGGACATGTACCTGCAACCCATAAAACATGATGATTTCTTTTCTTTTCTTTTTTTGAAAGAGGGACTCTAAACCAGAAGAGGTAAGAAATAGCGGCACTAACTTTCACCAATCACTTGCGATTTCAAATTAGCCCAAGTAGAAAATAAACAAGTTCTTGATTTCCAATGGAAAAAAATAAAACAAAGATGCAATACTATTCTAAGCTACGGACATAGATCCATAGTATTTTAAACCAAACTAGTGTAGCCTTATGTATATAAATATGTATGGAGTATTTATCTATGCCTAAACTACTTATCAACCATCACCATCCTTTGGCTAGAACTCCGGCTATACGCGCCGCACCCCCCACCGAGTGTCCGGTGCATCAAGCTTTTTTATTTTATCCAGCCAGGTCATGCAGCAACTGAGCTCCCATCAGATTCCTATACGGCAAATTCTGTCCTTCACCATCTAGAATTGAGTACTGAACTTGTTGGCAATCTTCAATATGGTCTCTAGGGTAAAATAGAGAACTGTGAGAGCCAGGAGAGAATGCTAAGCTCACTCCACTCCCCCCATGCTGTTGCAACCCTAATGTCAATGACACTCCACCACCATTGAAGTTCTGGCTATTAGCACTGTCATTAGCATAAGAAACCCCCGCCGCGGTATGATGATTGTAAGATGAGAAGTCCAGTTCCATAGCACCAAAGTTTCCAAAGTTCTGTTGATGGGGCTGTAAATGGTGGCTCTGAAATGTCTTAATGCTTTTGTTGGTGTCTTTTTTATCTGGGTTAGAGATAATGGAAGAGAGGCATTCGGAGTCAATTCGAACGAGTTGGTCCGGTGTCGGTTTTTGATCTGTTGAAGAAGGGTTTTGATTAGGCCGGCCATTAATATTCTCATCAAGATCAGTAATCCCATCTGAGGAGGCCATGTTGTTGTCTTGCTCCTTTGTTTCTTCTAAGTACATGTCTTCCACCATAGGTTTCCATAGCCTCACTCTTGCATTGATAAACCAATTGGATACCTGTTGAAAGACATGTAAAAACAAGCAGGAATCATATAAATTAACACTACACATATATAATTAATCAAATTTTGTAATCATTCGATTATTACTGTGGATCCTAAGAAGACATGCCCCATTGATAATATAAATTAATTCATTGAAGATTAAAATAATCTACGGAGAGATTTAGACGTGCCTGGCTTCTTGAGAGACCAGTTTGGCGGGCTAAGATATGTTTATCAACATCACTTGGGTACCTGAAAAAGGGTTTACCATGAGAAGCATGGAGTTAGTGCTTGATGTGAGGCTGGAAATATATATATATATATATATATATATTAGCGAAGTCCTCTTGCGTGTGCCAGTGATATGGGTCCTATGCGATAGAATCAAATTAATCCACACAAAAATGAAAAATATGCACATAGAATGGCAACTAAATGATTGAAAATAATATGACAAATAGGAACCAAAGAATCTTAATGGAAGTGGGTAGAAACTAACAAGGCAATTGCTTTTGTTTTTGCAAGCAAAATGATTGAGACCCTTGTTAAGACTTAACATATGAAAGCTATTACTGGGACTAGAACACAGCTCTTAACATGTGTTGTATTTATGCTTTTGTTTGGAGAATACTTTGATTCTTTCATTAAATATACTTTGTAGTGTTGTTATATTATAAAGACTAAATCTTGTGGAAGCCCAGAGAGAGATTGAGAGAGATATTTACGGGTGGAGAAAATGCTCAAACAACCAAGCTCGAAGAACCGACACAGATCTTTCAGGTAGGCCTCTTTGAGGTCTCCACGGGTGACTCTCCATCATGCTCATATGTTGAAAAGCCCTTTGTTGCCTTAAAGTTTGATCAAGAATCTTTAGCCTTGGAGTTTCACCTCTTGTGGTACCTGGTGCAACGGGATCTTTATCTCCCATAGCTTTCTTTGTTGCATGAAGTTGGGCCACAATTCCATCTCTTAAACATCTGAAGTGCCTTGACATGGCCTTCGATGCTAAAGCTGAATAGACTGAGGCTGCTCCAGTACCTGCCACAGCTTCAAAGGATGATACCACATCTTTCATTTGGTCACAGTAGTGCCTGTATCTTCTATCCACCTAAAAAATAGAAAAAAAAGAGGAAAAAATGATAGGGATGGGTGTGAAAATAGAGTTGAAGTTTCTTAGCGATTGAAAACATGAGTTACAGCAAGATTGACACATCCAAAAGGAGAGTAACAAGATGAAAACAAAGATGCCATGAAACGAAAAATAAATAAATAAATAAATAAAGGAATAGAGGTTTCTGAGAGTTAACGAAAGGCTTGAATTGTCATGATGTGGGAATTAAAGAAGAGCCCCCAAGTCGCAAAAAATTAGTTCCAGAACTGAGTTTAGAACCACAACAAATCAACTACAAGAGTAATAGTCTCAATCTTTCTTGTCAGTAATTAAGGTCCAAGAAATATGTTCGTGATTGAAAAGAATAACGAAAAAGATGGGCCCTTTATGGACTTTAAAACAAGGAGAGTTCATGAAACACACATACCTCTTCCAGCATTGAAAGCAGTTTTGTCTTTCTCTTCTGCAATTCAATGAATTCAAGAGACTGAAGAGATTGCTTTCTTGAAGAACTTCCGTTCTGATCATCATCCCACTGTTTGGGTTTGTGGAGCTTTTGCTTGAGTGCATCACCTTGCTTTGTCCCAAGACTACAGAACTCATTCAATAGGTCCTGTGCAGGACCCATGTACTTTGAGTTCCTAAGCTGAAACTGCCCTTGATGATGTAAATTTGCAGCTTGCATCATCTGTTGATGAATATTTGCTGGAGATTTCCCGAAGAACCTCATTTCTTCTTGTGGACTATCTTGATTCTGATGAGTAGATGTGTGCCTTAGTTCAAAAGGCTGTAACCCAATAGTAGACGGATTACTTGAGCACAGAGACAGTGAAAGACCTTGACTTGGCCTCTCATTTCCTTCACATGGAAACACACATGTCAACGAAGAATCATCAACAAGCAACCTGTTTTCTTGCCAAGGAGCTGAGTGATCAGGTCCAACCATTAGATTCTCATTACTTGAATCAGAAATCCCAGTTGAGAAATCAGGTTTACTGAACTCATGTTGATAAAAAACACCACTTGTTGAGTCATTGATTGTCTTTGAAGAGGAAGGACCACCAGGGTTGTTGCTGTTCGGTGGTTTGTTGAAGAATCCTTTCCACATAGCAGAGTTACTGTCATTTTTTTGGTGTTGTAGATTCTTTGAAAACCCTATCATCTCCATGCCTGTAGTCAAGTTGAACATCTCTGGATTGGATTCAAAGCCTTGGATCTGATTCACAAGATGGGTCTGGATTGTTGGGTTACTAGATGAAACATCTGTATAACAAAAACTCCCTGATGATACCATGCTCCTTGACTTATCTTCACACAGTTCTCTAGCCATGTAACACCAAGAAATATCCCTTCCTTATTTGTTCTTGCTCCTCTACCTTTTCTTTAAGCTGATGTTGACTCTGCAACAACAATTTCATGATCAAGATTCACTCTAATAAAAGAACTCACAGAATTCACATCATTAAAGCTCTGTTACAAATATCATAAAGCAAAAATCAAATCAATGAAATGACCACTTTTGATATTCAGCTAAATCAAAGAAAGAAAGAAAACAAGCAAAAAGAAGAATAACTTCTTGTTGGTAATTTAAGGTTAGACTTTACCTAGTTCAAGGAAGAAAGAGTAGAGGGTTTTTGCTGCATAGTAGAAGAGGTTTGGTGGAGAAGAAGAAGAAGCAAAAGAAGAAGAAGGGAGCCAAGAGAGAGGTAAAGAGGCCTCCTTTTTTTTAGTCTGCTTCTCTTAAGAAGCCAACATGGTATGCCATGAAATGAAAAGCAATCCAAAGAAGAAGAAAAGGATCAAGTATAACTTCTCTGAATTAGAAGATCAGATAGAAGTGGTGATGACCGTCTAGCCATGATCATCATTTGATATATGCCTCCCCCTCCCCTCTCTCTCTCTCTCTCTCAGCTATAGCTCAAGTGGGTCAATGCAGCAAGATATAAATACATCCAAAATAGACTTCTCCTCCTAAGAAAGCTATATATAATCTCATCAATTATTTCACACCAGCAAAATAAAATATGACCGTAACCATGAAAAACACATCCTTAAATCACCATTTTAAAATGATATATATATATATATATATATAAAGAGAACTCCTCTGCTTCACAAAGTACTAATGACACAGAAACCAGGAGCAACAGAAAGTAATAATCGTCCTTTGCAAGGTACACTAAATACAAGCCGCCACATGACTTGCTGTTTTGCTTACTTTAATTACCCACTCACTCACTCCCTTTTTTCTTCCTTAAAAAAAAAGAAAAGAAAAGAAAATACTATAAACTACTAATCCCTCCATTATGTGCTAGTCCTGCCCTTAATCATAGGCGTATAACTCTTTTGGAATGGCTATAGATTTAACTACTTTAATTCCAAAAAAGTTATTGAATTTCATGAAATGGATATATGGCTTTCAAAACAGTGCAAGTATATAATTGAAGACCTTTAATGCAAGCAATTTTCAACCATGACTAGATGTCATTGATGGTTGGTTAAGTTATTACTAGCAAGATCCAATCATAGACAAAATATTTTCTTCTTCCAAAAAATCTCCTAGAAATACCCATAATCATACGTCCCATTATGATACAATATCCGATCCAGCGATTATAGGTATATGAGCAAAAACAGTATTGCGACCCCATCAAAAATATAAAAAATGTGCTTCTTTAGTTTCATAATATATATTATGTAAGATATCTTCATAGTTCTGACCAATCCCAAGAAGTCATTCCTAAGTAGGAGTTATGTCCAGGCTTTGTCAGATGGGTTTCAGTGAGACATGTGTATGCGAGAGTCTGTGGTCCTATATATCTCTTATTGGTGGGCCCAAACCCTGTGTGATAAAATTGGTTCCTTTTCAACATGGCCAAAAAAAACAAAAAAAAACTCCAAGGGAGAAGAGGAGAGTTTCATGTGTGTGTGTGTGTGTGTGTGAGAGAGAGAGAGAGAGAGAGAGAGAGAGAGGAGAATAGATGCGCTTGATAGGGTGGAGTTGTGGTGTGTATAGTGCAAAAAATGGTTCCCAAATTATGGTAAGAGAGAAGGAGACGACGAGGTGGTCCAAATGCTTCCCCATTTAATCCCTCTAATTAATTGCTCTATTAAAGTATTCCACCCATCTCTTCTCTATTGCATAGGGGGACCAGCTTCTTTTCTTTCTTTCTTTCTTTCTGTTCATCGCCATCAAATTATGCCCGCCTCCCACGGGCACCCATGCACTGCCATTTCCCTCTCCGACAACCACATCCTATCAGCACGCATCGTTAAGATGGACCTCCTCGCATCAACGCCTAGCCTAGTGTATTTACAGAATTTCAATGAATCTTTTTGAGTATCGGTTTGTTTGAACTAAGAAATATTCATGACAGAAAACATATATTCTTAATCATTAGACTGATCCCTTTAAGTTCAGAGCAATAATACTAAGAAACAAAACTATATAGTTATTAAATCAAGCTTAAAGAACCGATAAGGAGCAAGTGAGCATATTTAGAAGATTAATTAGCTTTAGTTTGCGATAATTATGATTCTCAATATGAAATTAGAAATGATTAAATATACTTATTGTATCAATTCTACAACACGCACACATTCTACAAACGCCTAAGGTGAGAGTTGGTAAAGAAACACTCGCAAGCTTTAATTTTTGTCCGTTAAAAGCAGGTGGTCCTCTATCCCAAGCTTTCTCCGCCGCTTGCCAATTTTCTCTCTTCCGCACTCTCTCTCTTTGCTTAACCCTACGACACTACACTACACTATACTACACCTCTTGCTTACATCAACAATCCTGTGCTCTCTCTGCTTGTACTTTTATTTTCCCCTCTAGCTTAAGCTGCACCATTTGCGCATCTTGTCCAGCAGCAGTAGTCCAGGGCTTGTAGTAACTTCACGTAACTTTCATTGGATCTTATATGTTAATGGGGCTGTTTTTAACCGAAGCTAAAAAGCGAAAATTAAATGTGTATATTTTGTTTCGTGATTTGATGTGATTTTTGAGGTAAATTATCACCCACAAAATTCGGGGGATTAAAAGCAACTGTGAAATTCTGAGTCTTGTCACTGTATCACTAGCCGCAGTCTGCGTTTTTGAGATGTTTTTGAAAATTGTGACCGCAGGGTTTTAAGAGAGGTTTTGAACCTTTGGGAGCCTAATAGAGTGGTCCTTCATCGATTTTTTTTTACTAGGACCGACCTAAGCTACTGGCAGTACTATAATGGTAGCAGTGTAGATCATAGGCAGTGCAGCTTTATTTGATGGTGATCATTAACAGTTTGGAAAAAACAAATATAAAACCCTAAAATCAAATGTTTTTTCTTGACAGTAATTGGTTTGGATTGGTGATCATGGTTCTGGCAGTGGAATTATTGTTGTAGATCCTTAGTACTTTTTGACAGTACGATGTCAGAACGGAACTTTGGGATAGGGTCAAGTCAAATATGTGATTGATTAATTCCCCATTGTAATCGATGGCGCTTTTTTTTCTTTAAATATATTTTTTTAAAACAGCGAGGTTGATTAAAAATATTGAAGAAATAACTTAAAAGAATATATATATATATATTGAAAAACACGATTTTTATAGTTTGTTGCTATTTAGAATAGTGATATCCAATAAAAAAAATTAAATGGATAGAAGAGAGGAAAAATGAAAGATAAAAAAAGAAAATAACTTTGAAAATATATTGATACTATAAATACAATCACTCATATTATCAATAAATTTCAATAAAATAAATTTAACAATACAAAAAAAATGACCAACAATAATTCAAGTAAGCCACATTTATTGTTCAAATATAGAGAGTGACCCATTTGTTTTTGGTGTCACATATGATTTACTTGGGTTACCGTTAGTCATTTTTTTTTAGTATTTTTGAATTTGTTTTTGTTAAAATCTATTTAAAAATATTAGTAACATTATAATCAGAACTTTGACATGTCTCATAAGTCTTTTTTTTCTCTTCTCTTTCCTCTCCTTTTCTCATTTAATACTTTTTATTGGATGTTAATAGTAACAAGTTATAAAAATTATGTTTTTCTCCCTTTTTTTCAATGGTGTTATTTTTTTGTTTGTTTAAAAAAGTGCTAAAAATCAAAAGTAGCCTTCTTTTTTTATTCTACAATTAGCTTTTGGATACAAGTTGATCATTGATAGGATTTTAGTTGGGGCTGGAGTGTTTGTTTTTGTGATTTGAAATATTTTTTAAAGTGCTGTATTTAGTTAAAGTTTTTAGGTGTTTTTCAATGATTTTGATGTGCTAATACTAAAAATAAAAAAATTCTATAATAAATTATTTTAAAGCATTTTTAATTGAAAAATATTTTTAAAAAACACTTTACAACACGTTACCAAATACACACAAATTAATCAAGCAAAGCAGAGATAAATATATGTACTATCCTTTTCTATATAACTTTAAATCTTCAAATTGAAAAATTAAATATCAATAATGTAGTGTTGGAAGTCAAGGATTATATGGAAAACTGTATTAGAACATGCTCAACTAGTGTTTGTATAATTTCAGAACCAAGCTAATGTAGTTATTCATGAATAGATTAGTCATGAAGTGGATATTCTGTCTTTAATCAGACTGATAACACGAATATTGATATGATAATATCATGTGATCATCAAATTAAAAAAAAAATAAAAAAATAAATACGTGTTTGACACGAAGAAGTTGTTGGTAAAAGTAGTCTATCTAGGGCTTGAAAAAAGAAAAGAAAACACAATAATATCATGTGATCATCAAATTAAAAAAGAAAAGAAAATAAATACGTGTTTGACACGAAAAAGTTGTTGGTAGAAGTAGTCTATCTAGGACTTGAAAAAAGAAAAGAAAACACGGGATTGTTCTTTTCTTGTAATGATTAAGAGTTTTGATATCATTTCAAAGGTAAAACTTTTAAAAGTAATTAGTTTATTGTCATTTTGCTTTGAACTTTTAGCCAAAGGATATGTGGTATATGAAGTTGACATGCTCAATCACTTTGATATTTAGAAAGTGATAATGCGTGTGTGTATTAGATAGAAAAACTACAAGTCCAAGCCAGATGCCCCCATCTCAAGGTCTTTAAAGTTGAGGCTTAACATAAGAAAAAACAGGGGGCTATTTACATCTCACTTTAATGCTTGTTAGCTGCATTTTTAACTTATGGCTATTTGTTTCTTTCATTTAAAGGGCAAATACCTAGCACGTTATGAAATTTATAAAGTTTATAAATACATCTAATTAAATAAATTGAGAACTATTTATGTAATAAAAAAATTATCAAGTTCAATCCCTGCTCGGTCGAAGCAAATAAGCCAAATACATAACTTGAGTAATGAACTTAATTGGATTTGATCATTTTTTTTAATAATTTCTTATTTAAAATAGACACAAATAAACAACATATCAAAACAATTAGAAAAAAAATCAAATTGAAATAAATTATGTTGACTAATTAATTATTAATCAAATATAAGCAATGAAATTAGGGGGAAAAAAAGGGGAAGACATTTAAAAAAAAAACGCAATTATAATGGACAAGAAAAAAAAAGGCTCTGAGCTAGGAAAGCCTAGAGCTCTTGGGCTTCACAAAAAAAGCCTAGGCACGCGGGCCTGGAGCGGTCCACACACTTAGCCTTAATATATATATATATTATTTTTTTAAGAGACAAACGACAAGTCGTCCACCTCTCACTGATTTGAAAAATAAAAATAGAGGCAATGTATTGTCCAAATTCATGTGACCTCCGATTGCTAGAAAATAACGCTAGTCCGTTTTACACTAAGAAAAACCCATTTCTAACCACATCTCGACCTGAAAAAAAATCATAAAACACCTTGTAAAATATAGTTATAGCTTTTAACAACCTAAAAATTATCTCCAAAACCAATAATCAACCCAAAACTAAAATTCTTTTCTAGTTTAGATCCACTATTTCAGGCGAATTAAAAAAAAACAATAACTCCTTGTCTAAACTTTATTCATTAAAAGGAGTCAATTAAAACTAAAATCACTTGTTTTCATGGTCAAAATCGATCTCAACCAAGACTTTTTCTTTCTACCATCGAAATCTAGCAACACTCTCTCTTCTCTTTCAGACCAAGAAAAAAAATAAGAAAAATAAAATTAGGGATCAAAATTGAATTTTATAAATTGTTAAGGACTAAAAACTTATAATCTAAAAAGTTAGAGGATTACGGTATATGTTTAGCTCTAATTTTAGCAAAATCGTCCTTTTCTTATTATATTTTTTCATTCTAATTCTTTATCTTTAAAATTTGCCCTTTCTTAATAAATATGATTTAATTGGCCATCAATTTAGGCCTATAAGGGTACGATAAAAGAGAAAAAGAAAGATTTGACAAAACTCTGTGTGTGTGTTTGTTAATTAGGATAGTTTTCACAAAATGAGGACTATCAGAATAAGACTATGCCTTGTATGATTCAATATTGGAACTATATATCGTATATATCAATCCATCATATTATATAGTATGAGGATAACATTGATGCCAAGGAATTATAATGTCAATCGATCCATCATAATAGTATATGTGGAAAACCTAACATTGCTGCCATGGAATTATAATGTCAGTGATTACAAATTAATTCTTTAGTCCTTCTTGATGTCGGCTGCATGGAGTACCATGTTTTACCTTCCATGGCTATAATATTCCAATCAAATCTGGGGAACAAGGCCGCTTTGTGCAAAAGCTGCTCGTATTGTTTTCCTATGCATTTTCTTAAGAGACAGTCATTATTGTACAAACCAGGTGTGCATATCATTGGCTTGATTCACACAAACGAAGTCGCAAGAGAGTTTTTCCGTGTTTCTTTTTTAGGTGAATCAATTGTACGTCTTTTTGTACTCTATTAATTAGAGATTGACTGTTGTATTAAAAATGTTGCAAATAAAAATTAGTCCATTGTTTTTAATTATGTCAAACTAAAAGACATAACATTAAATTCATATTCTCACATCTTCGAATAGAAAAGAAAATTAAAAAAAAAAAGGAAGGGGGGAGACTATGACAAGACCAATGAATGATTTGTGTTAAGAACTCAATATTATCATAGGTGACATTATATTTATTAGTTTCTTTTTACACTCCCCTATTTGTGGGGGATATTGCAATTTGAAGGGGGCCATCATGAATGTCTCGCTCTCTAGCTATGGAGTCCAAAATCCAAATAAGATGGAATTAAAAAGGGTTCCTTTGTTTTAGTGATTACAATTTCTTTTAGTGATAAATTAAGAAATTCATGCAGCAGTTTTTGTATATACTAATTCAGTTTTTACATATACACATGAGAAAAACTCTTATTATATCTATGTCAAAATTAAAAATTATAAACTTTTTAAAAATAACTACAATCACACATTAGATATAAATTTGTTAGCAGGTCTTTAATACTAACACACCGTCTATTTGCTTTAAATTATCTTTTCTTTATAACGAATATGATCAAATTAAGATAAAAGGGGGGAAGCCAATTACTAATTTAAAATTAAAAAGTTAAGTGAACTTGAAATTGCATATGGTGATTAAAGGAGAAGAAAAGGAAATTGACAATGTTCAATTAACGCCCGATCGATCCCTTTTCACTCTAGTCTTTTTGGCAAATAACTGCAATCAGGCAATGGCCTAGTCTTCGATCTTGACACCAACGACAATTCAATCATAGATGTGTGTATATTTGGAAATTGGAATTGTCAAGAAACTAAATTGGTGATCAATCAGTCACGACCATACTATTGTTTGAGTTTTTTCTTCTTCGTTGCTTCCATAAAAAACAAAATAGTGAAGCAATCAATGCGAGGATAAAGCAAATGTAATAAATAAATCATGGAGGGTTTGTCCCTTTTATTCTGTTAGCAAGCTTGTGAAAGGCCCGTTTGAGATTCCAATCAAGAGGGAAAAAATGAAAAAAAAAGAAAGAAAGATGGAAGGATATATTTCTTGGAAAGATTTGGGAGGGGAACCAATTAATTAATTGTTTTTTCTTCTCATATATAGTACGTTTTCAGACATGAATTAATTGATCCTTGGCAAACATTTGTTGTCGTTACTCCCTTGTAGGGTTACTGAGTATCAAAATCTTACGTGATAAAATTCGAACCTTGTGTTACTTACAAGTAGAAGAAGATGATATCACTTTGAGTCTTTGACATTTACTTAATTACAAGTATGTTGGAGCGATGTAATAAATGAGAAAAAAAATAAAATTAACGAGAATCCGTGTTTACGCCTATATTCATGAGCTTGTACAACAAGGAGACCCTAATTTAGGCCTATACAGCGCACGAGGATAACTCCTCCGGTTTCAAGAGTGAGTTAAATTGAATAGTGTGAATCTCATCGATATACCTTTTTTTTTTTTTTTGGCGAACCATGTTGGATAACATGATTTGTTAGTGGGATTTACACTTTTTGTTTTTTTTTAGGGTCACAAAAAAAGGGTAGGAGTGGCACCCTGTAGACTCGTCAAGGTGTTTTTGCTCATACTTGACACGGCATGCTGTTTCTTCTACCATTGAAGAAACATACTCCATAAGCCCAACAGAAAAGAGACCGTAGTGTACAACACGTATCTAGGTTTACCCCCCGCCAGTCTCACATGAATGTTTGGTTTCGAGTCTTTCTCAAAGCGAGGTAAATGCAAGCCTGCCTATACTTATTTAGAGCACGAAATTTCTTGAATTCACTTATTCGAAAACGCGTGAAATTCTTTGAAAAATGATTTCTGACCATCTGCATTTGAATGTTCCCTAAAACTAGTATATTACTAGAAGAAATTTGATCATACAATCTTTCGAAGCAACTTGATCACCCAAACTCTATACTCACTCATAACTCGATAAATTTGATCACAGTTTTTGGGAAGAATATATATATATATATATATATTCTTCTGTAGTACTTGGTCAACACATTAAGTTACACTGAACCTTGAAACCTGCCTGCTAAGGTGGCCTCGTATTGTACGTGTAGCCAATATTGATAGTTCATGTGTGATTAAACTCAGGGCCCTGCACCTGATATTTTGTCCCTGCAGAGATTTTGAAACTCGAAACCCATTTTTCTAACCTGTATAACATTGTCAATCGATGAAATTAATTGCCCAATTATCGATCAGAAAAACCATCACGAGGACCTACAAAATAAAGATCTAGAAGTTAGAAATGTCTTGCTCATCTGTACAGGTGTTGGTCACAATATATAATTGATAGTGAAACATATAAATGTGGCTGAGGAAAGATCATAAGTACATGTGAAAGCTAGCCGGTGTTTGTGTCAAAGCAAAAGGTAAACTCTAATAGGAAGCTAGTGTTGAATGATCTTCACAGAATATGTAGCGACTTTTTGTGTAAATGGTGGGAACCCAGAGATAACAGTGGCAACCCAGCCAATAAATTACCTAGCGGCTCTCGCCCACCTATGTATAGGTGGGGTTCCTCCGGCAAAGAGGCAATCGTACAATCAAATTTTGTGGTCCATTTTATAATCCATAAATTCAGTGTTTCCTGCTTTTGTTTGTTCATATGGTGTTTTCTAGAATGCTTTGCTCAAGTTGTGAAGGCCCTTTAGTTAATATATTCTTCTTTTTTTGTTCTCGTGCATGAACATTAGATAATATGTTCTCCTGGATGAATATTTACATTTTAGTGTAATAGAGTGGTGAGTTTTATTAATTACATAATATTTAATCTGATAGATATTAGTGAATGTCGTATTAGATATCTATATAAAAAATATAAAAATAAAAAAAATTTATTTAAATATTGTTACAATGCATCTTCTACTAAAAGGTTTATGAAAAAATATTTATGTTTGTTTGGACACAGAAAACTCTATGTTCCTAACAAGACTATAATATAAAGGATAAATAGCTTAACTTCTAGTTTTAACAATATGCATAGAATTATAAATGATACTAGTTATCCTTATAGGAGTATAACAATGGATGCAATATGAATGAATCAAGGTTACACATGTGACTATTCAAGTGTTCATAAAGAACCAAAGGTAGATTCAACTAGGCTTTTTAAACTTTTAAAAAATTTCAATGAATCATTATAAGATGGGTGTACAAATCATAATAAATTATTGATTATTACATGGGTGTTCATGACCATTAAGTTAGATACTGAGCTAAGTGAAGCTAGTTATGACAGAATCATTGAATGAGCGAGAATTTTTTTACTTGAAAGGAAGAGGTTGAAAGAACTTCTATGATGTTAAATTCATGATGAAACCCCTTTGCTTAGGAT
The DNA here is from genome assembly GCF_000495115.2 of Populus euphratica. Lineage (NCBI taxonomy): Eukaryota > Viridiplantae > Streptophyta > Magnoliopsida > Malpighiales > Salicaceae > Populus > Populus euphratica. Next base: position 1,575,616 of record NW_011499879.1, on the reverse strand, counting down.
ACTAAAAAATTATCATGTGTCCAAATTTTTGCATATTATAATACCGTGAAAATGTAGATTTTAATGAGTGTAGAACCTGTGGGCATGATTGGTATAAACCCAAAACTAGTAAGGAAAAGACTATTGTTGCACATAAAAAATTAAGATACTTTCCATTCGCTCACATGCTGCAAATATTATCAATATCTTCAATGATTGCTGAGCACATGACATGACATCATTCATGTGATACGGAGGATGGAGTTATAGTGCATCCTTTTAATGGTAAAGTTTGGAAGCAGTTTAATAATGTTCATCCTCGGTTTTTAATGAAACATGGAACGTATCTACGATGATTATATTTAGCACATGATGTACTAGTGTTTCTTGAGGTAGTCATAATCCAGAGAACAGAATCGGATAAAGGAGATTCATGGTTACATGACCATGCACACCGGAAGATCTATTCCATTCATTTCATGTGCAAAATAGATGGAAAATGTTTTATATGATATTTTTTTTAAAAACAATTATTCTATAATTGAAAATGTTTAACTAACATTAGGTTTATTTTGCAGGCTACAGTGCTTGGGCGTGATTTATGATTAATGAAACTTTTTGTTGAAACTCACATATGAAAGGAGGACATACAAAAAAGGGTGCAACAACTCGTGGATAATTAAGCTTAAAAGTTCGTGGTAAGTTGGATTTCAATATTTTTAAATTTTTTTTTATTTAATTTGTTGACCTTTTTTAGAAAACATATAGCACCCGACTGTGTGAGAGATACAAGGATGATCATTCAACCCATCCAGAACTTTATCTAATTTTTTGGTTAGAGGTTGGATCTATTGGTGGACCCGATACAAATCTGGTTTATGGTGTCTCCAACATTATGGACAAGGATATGCGAGCGAATTGTAGTGCTCGATTGTTGGGACCTCGTAATCTAGATCGAGCTAGTAATCATCAACCATCCAGATAATTTTACAAAAATAAGTTCAAGTTGAGACAACTCAACTGAGGGATAAATTGAATGTCATTGAGCAACTATTGGCATTTATCACTAGTGCTTATGCTCCCCCTCATCGCTCTCTCGGTTTCGGTGAAGTTCTGCTTCTGTCTCTTTCTCTAGCTTTTATCCACTAGATAGATAAATTGTATTTAATAATATTTTTTTTAAATTAATAATACATTTTTTTTATTTTGTTTTAATTTATTTAATTTTTTTGTTCTTTTTTTTTAAGAAAATAACTACATATAATAATAACGGATTTTGAAAAACGAATGGAATTATCTACAAATTATATCTATCAAAGAGTTTCAGAGAGTTTGAAAAAAATTATAGGACTTGCCACTATTAGATGTGATTCTATTATGATTAATTCTGTTAATAATATACATATAACCATCAATGGATTTGCCAATGATTTATTTTATAGATAACATGCTATAATCACCAATGAATTTATTAAGAGAATTAATGTTGATAAAGTTTTTTGTTTGGAGCAATAATTCCATCTATAAGTTCATTTGGTGATTAAATTACCAATGAAATAAAAATCATTAATGATATGTTTTTCAATGACAAGTTTCCATTTGTTTTTTCATTGATAATTATTTTTAATGGAATAGGTGTTTGAATATTGATAAAATATTTTGCCGATGAACTGCAATTTTATGGTGTTGTCTCTTTTTTGCAATGACAACTAAAACTAAGATTGTTTCTAAGTTCTGTGGTCTTAGGTTCGAGTCCTTAGTTGCTCATATGATGGCCACTGGAGGCTTACATGGTCGTTAATTTCAGGGTCCGTGGAATTAGTCGTGGTGCGCGTAAGCTGATCCGGACACCCACGTTAATCTAAAAAAAAAAAAGATTGTTTCTAAGTTTCTCATGTTTGTTAAATTTAAATCATGTCAATCATTTGACTTCCATCTAAAAATTAACTTACTTTCATGCTTTAAACGAAACAAGTAGGACTTGAACCCTTCCTTTTTTATTAGGAGATTACCACTAATCTAAACACCTATTGATTAAGATCACATTACTATTAATTTTTTATCACGATATATTCAAATAATTCCAGATAACAGACAGGAAACCTGTTGGAGAGCGAAGAGAGGTACTTGACAATGTGTCAATCCAAGAACAAAGCCAAAACCTACGGCATTCAGGCATGAACGAAAACCCTTGCTATTGATTTGAATTCACTAATGTGGATTGCGAACATAATCCATGATCCATGATCTTTTCGAGAGCAGAGTTTTAAAATCCTCCCAGCTCTGCGAGTTAACCCAGGATTCAGTTGATCCGAAGTTAAAACTGGACCAGATTAAAAAAAAATTAGAAAAAAAAAATTTTGGTGTGACCCAGGGTTGACCTGGCAACTCTATTAACCTGTCAAAATCTGGTCAAAAACTTGTTGTAAACTTATTGAATTGCGAACATAATCCATGATCCATGATCTTTTCGAGAGCAGAGTTTTAAAATCCTCCCAGCTCTGCGAGTTAACCCAGGATTCAGTTGATCCGAAGTTAAAACTGGACCAGATTAAAAAAAAATTAGAAAAAAAAAATTTTGGTGTGACCCAGGGTTGACCTGGCAACTCTATTAACCTGTCAAAATCTGGTCAAAAACTTGTTGTAAACTTATTGATTTTTTATTTTTTTATTAAAACAATATTATTTTAAATTTTTTTAAAAAATAAAATTTACCTCTAACTAACTGATAATTTAGTCAAAATCCAAAACTCGAAACCGGATATTAAACCGGACCAGATCTTACAACTACGCTCGAGAGAGCAGTGAAATGCCAGTTGCCCATATAATCCAGTGTGTTGCCGCTGTCAAAGGGTAGTTTCTTTGAATACCTGGCATCCACAAGGCACGCGTTTGTCATTCACGAAGTCAGAGAAAAAAGCCACGCGCCTTGTTGATCACGCACATATTCCCTCTCATGTTGGCACAATAGAGCATTAATATAATCTAACATCTCTGCCCATAATTGATACCTCAACGGCTTAGCCATTACATCATGTGGACAACATAGAGCATTTTCAGCGCATGTACTTGTTCGATTGGTTCAATACATAGCGAGAATTCCATACACATTTATAATGATAAGAATAAGCATAAATGCCATTAAAAGTAGATATGGATGAAAATGAATATTTGTGGATAAGATTTTTATTATGTTTATACTCCATTAATTATTTATCAAGTAAAAACTTTTAAATATCCATACATCCAATCAATAGAGTTTTCATTTTAGATATCCATTACTTGATTATTTAATAACAAATAATATGTACATGTTAAGCCAAGTCTCGAGTTGGATTTAATAACATTCATGCTTTATTCATTATTCATCAAATAAAATAATTATTCATACAAAAACACATATAGTTAGTTCCTATAGTATCCATTATATTCAAGTGAAATTATCATTTGTAAATGCAATTGTTCAAAATATAATTATACAATGTATAAACCAATGTTTAGATTTATCAATGAAATTTTTTGTCAGTATTTATAATTTCAATTTGTTGACATGACTTTAACTGGCAGGCTCATGGAAGACAATACTCTGTCAAAAAAAGTATCGTCGGTGACTTATATTCTATCGATGAGTCCATCAAAAATAATCTTACCATTGGATTTATTGATAGCAAAAGTGCGCCAAAAAGAAAAAAAAATTAACCGCTTTATTTCATTGGTATTTCTATCGATGAATATAACTTATCAGTGACAAAAAACTGTATATAATTTCATTGGTGATTTTTTTTTGTTGGTATTCCCCTCGATAAATTTGATATATAATCGTCAAACAAGTCTTCTGTGATTCTGTCGATGAGTAAATAATAGCAGTGATATTTGCTGTAATTTTTTTCAATTCTCTAGAATATACTAACGGACTTAGACCAGTAACCCTATCAGTAATAATTTAATTTTTTTTAAATCTATTAAATAGAAGTAGAAAATAATTAAAATAAAATAAAATAAAAATATTTATTACAAATTTAAACATATATAAGTTCAAATTCAATTAATTTGGAATAGAGAAGTTGTAGGAGGAGGAGGGTCTTTGCCAGTACCGTAGAGAAAATAAAGGGGAGTACATATACCACCCATCTATAAACTCATCTCCATTACCAGTTGTTGGAGTTCGGTCATCTCAGCATTAAGTTGTTCATAATCAATAATAAGATGGGTCATCTGAGCTTAAGTTCGTTGGTAAAAACATTACCTCGAACTTCGAAGTTCGAGTGCTCAAAACTAATTATAAGCATTCAACGGTTGAAACATTGCAAGTCGTCCTAAGTATTCGCCCTTAGTGTTAGAGAGACTATACACTTTCTATCGGGTCCACTAAATAATTCTGCTTCCAACCACAAATCCAAATTGAGAGTCAAATGGGTTGAATGATCATCCCTGTATCTCTCCTTCAATTGGGTGTTATATATATCCTTAAAAAAAAGAACTCTTCAAATTTAAAAAATAATAAATTAAGAAAAAAAATGGTTGAAGACTAACATAACATAAAGTGATGAGCTCGGCTATTCATAAGTTGTTGCACCTCTTTTTGGCGATCATCACTTCTTTCCTGCAATTTCATAAAAAGCTTTATTGGGCTTAGCTCGCATCCAAAAACTGTAGTCAGCAAAAGGAAATTGTTGTTAGTTAAATATATTTTAAAAAATAAATAAATAATAGATGTAATTAAAAAAGAATCTTACCATTCACTTTATATAGATGTAATTAAAAAAGAATCTTACCATTCGCTTTATATGTGAAACAAGCGAAACAGAGCTTTTGATGTTCGTGGTAATAGAACCGTGAACATGTTGGTTCTGATTCTCCGCACCGGAGTGTGATCTTTACATGAAATATTTGGATATCACGTGTTAAATATATTTCTTCCGCACAACCTCGGAGACATACAATGGTTTGAAAAAAATGGAAAAAGCTATAAAACAAGTAAACATCGAATATATATATATAATACAAAAATACGCAATAGAAATTAATATTTTAATATTAAATTCAAATAAAAAATAGGTTGTTTTACTTACTTGAAGTGGAGAATTCTCAATAAAATTTAAATCAGAACATGGATGCTGACAAACAGGGTATTGAGTTGTCCGAGCTTGTAGTAAAAGGTTGATTTGTTATAAAATTAAGGGTATGTGCTATTTGTTGTAGAGAAAATAAAGGAAGAAGACAAAATAAAGGAGGGAGAAAGAAGGGTTGCTTGTCAAATCATAAAGTAAATATTACATCTGAATTTATTGATGAATTTAAATCCATCAATAACTTTATTTGTAAAAATAACACATTATCATATTTTTTTATTTTATTTTTTTCATTTTTTCTTTACACGTTGTAATTATCTCGGTATATTTTATTAGAATATTTTTATTGGTGTCTATGGATAAAAACAATGGGAGCATATTCTATCAAAAAAATTACTGCAATTTAAAAAAAAATATTAATATTTATTAATTTTTTTGCATTGGTTTGAATATGTAAGGCTCATGATCATCATCGAAAGAGGGTCCCCATTGGTTTGAATATGTAAGGCTCATGATCATCATCGAAAGAGGGTTCCCAGCTTAGCCAATATGTCTATATTGACAATACGGTCACCAGCAAAACACCCTTTGAATTTTCTATATTTCGATTTGTCTCATTATTATATATATTGTTCTTCTAGTGGTTAGCGCGAGTACTCATTTGTCAAGATCATGGAGTTTAAGGCCATATCAAGTTGGTGTGATTTTTTATTTTGTAATATGGTTTTAGTTTATATTATTCGGGCATAGAATATTGTAGTAATTCATGTATAATACGAGTGGTTTGGTAGTCTGCTCTAAATTATTTGTTAGTTAAGAGTAAATACAAATATTATCTCTACGGTAAGACATAGTCAATTCAACCAAAGGCCGAATTTGTGAACATCAGAGAACTTTCATAATCAGTAAAACCAGGTTTTCTTGGCGAGTGGACATTATCATTAGATTAGATCCATAGCTAATTTGGAGTGCTAGATATTAATTTAAGAAAATATCTTAGCTAACCAACCACAGTGACTTGATCATCGATCATTCTAGAATCTCAGATGATTGGTCAAATTTAAACCTACTTTAATTCAACATGAATTTATTTGTTTGATATTGACAAAACTTGGGTAATTAAATTAGATAAATTTTGAATGTTTCTTCGTAGCTAAAGTGATTAAGATCTGAGATTCGCAAGGTTTTTGGTTCCAAGTCGTTGACTGGCACATAAAAATGAGTCCGAACCCGAGCATTAAGTTTTGTTTTTTTAACAAAAAATAAAATAAATTGGGCTAAATAAGCATTTCATAGAGGGAGGGGTAATTGATTATCTGAATTTATGAATGAGGAACACTCAAATTTATATAAATGGTCAGGGAGTTGCACTTATTAATTTACAATATACCTTTTTTTATATTTTATGAACAATTCATGACTTGGATTTCATGGTCTGTAAAACAAAAATATTAAACATTAAGATAAATTAAAAAAAGAAAGAGAGTTAAGAATTGTTCGGTTATGATTTTAAAGTGAGACTTATATATATATATATCATTAATTCTTCCCAAATCAAAAAAGTAAAGGGAAATTCCATTTTGATTTTTGAGAGTCTGGTTGTAATTATTTTTAAAAATATTTTTATTTGAAAATACAATAAAATAATATTTATTTTATTTTTAAAAAATTATTTTTGATATTAGTGTATCGAAATGATATAAAAATATCAAAAAACATATTAATTTGAAGTAAAAAATAATGTTTTTAAAAACACTTTTTAAACACAAATCATATATAAATCATTAATTCTTGAAAAATCACAAAAGAAAAAGGAAAGTTATGATCCATTTTGATTTTGATGTTTGAGAGTATGGTTGTGATTATTTGTTTAAAATATTTTTAACTTGGAAATAAATTAAAATAATATTTTTTTAATTTTTAAAAATTATTTTTGATATAAATGTATCAAAATGATCTAAAAATATCAAAAAATATTAATTTAAAGTAAAAAAATTTAAATTCTCTTAAAAATATTTTAAAATAAAAAATATTTTCTAGTCAACGAAAAACACTTTCCTATCAAAGAAAAATTTGGCTGGATTTTTAGAAAAGTATTTTCCTTATATTTTGGAAGGAAAACACTTTTCAAAAATTATAAAAAATTTAAAAATATCATATTATTTGCTTATTATATTAAATTTGATTCTAAAACTTTTGATTGTTATATATTTTATTTGAATCTTTTTTTTTTAATTCATCCCTTAAACTTTGATTTAATTTTATTTTTATATTAACTTTGGTCCTTATTTTTATCATTGTACCTTTTCTCTTATTATTTTTTAAATTGAAATTTTTTATTTTTCAAATGTAGTTCTCATTCTTTTGATTTTTACTTATTTTATTTAAAATAATTTATGAAATTATAATTATTATTAATTTAATTTCACCATCTTTCCATTTTTTTATTTGTTAGATTTGATCTCTATTATTTTGATTATTATTTATTTTATTTGAGATAATTTATGAAATTAGATTTTTTTTTCAATTCTATTCTCATTCAACTTATTTATAAGATTTATTTTTTATTATTTTAATAAACTTGAAAAAAATAAACTATTAATTATCTATTTTTTAATTTATTTTTCATAACATAACCAAATATCAAAAGATATTTTCAATTTACTTTTCATGACACTGTAAAGCATGTAAAATCTTGTAAAATAATTTATTTTTCAATAAAACAACTTTTTAAAAAATAATTACTGTATGTAAACAAACAGATGCTTAATCTCTACTTCCTTTTCCGTGATATCAACTACTAATTAATTATTACGAACGTTCTGATCATCTTCTACCAAATGAAAACAGATATATTTCGTTTTCATGTAGTCCTGTTCAATTATCATCCGTTTTGCATACGTTGGGAATATAAAGAAATCAAGTATCATTGACGGCGGCCATTCAATTTTGGTGAATGCTGCTTAAATTATAGTAATTTAAAACCCTAGAAGAAAGATTTTTAGGTTACAAATCCAAACTTGCACGGTATCTTGACCCTATTCTATATTCATCGATCCATCAGCCTTCCTCTCTTTTACGATAAGTCACCGCTAAAGTCAATGCAAAAAAAAAAAAAAAAAAACAGAAAACAAAGAATTTCTTTTGGCCTTTTGTCTCGAGTGGATCTGTCCGTTAACATGTATGTTTTAATTTGCTTGGTTTCTTTCTCCATTTTTCTCTGCTCATATGATTAGCGGACACATTAAGTGTGTGTTTGTGTTAGAGGTGAAAGTTGTGGTTTGGGTGTGGAATTCATTAAAAAAATTAAGAAAAATAAAAAATATTAACTGTTATGGTTGAGTTTTGTGTATAAATGAGTTGTACCCAACCATAACTTCAACCACAAAAACTAAAACAAACACTGTTTATATCTAAAAAAAAGTGATTGATTGATTTTTGTAATTGTATATATGTTTAATAATATAGTTGTTTGTGTTGTTAATTACCAACAAATTCATAATTAAGATTGCCTTTGCGAGCATTGTCATTGGATAATTAATAAATGTAATTTCCACACGGGATTTTTCTAAGTAATAATAGATGTTCTTGAATTAGTTTTTATATAGGAGATTCAATTGAGATTATAGCTTTTTTGTAAGAAGACTTAAGAATGATACACATTAAGTAATATTCAACATTGCATATATATTTGGTTTTGGGTAATATTTTTGATATATTCAATTTTACATAATATTTTTTTATGCGATCAGTTTCATTTATTTTTATCTTTTAGATTACAAGTTTTTTTATTTATTTTTATCTTTTAGATTATAAGTTTTTTTTATAAATTTATTTTTTATTAATTTAAATAAACAAGTTTAGTAAAGACAATCAAGTAAATATCTCATTTTATATAATTGAATATCTTAATATGTATTTATTTCTTAATTTTTTTAATTTTTTTTATTGTTGTTAATAATTTTTTTGTTTATTTATATTTATGGTTATCAGTATATTTAATTAGATGTTTTCATAGTGTTTTGATTTACATTTTAAATTTCTTATGTAAAAAAAAAAAGAACATTGAAATAACCTCCATATCTAATATTTTGTTTTTTTTAAAAAAAATATATACAAACCGCAGCAGCAGAGCATGTATTAGATAACTAGTAACATATATATTTATTGTCCAGGGCTGGCTAGGATCGATTTTGTTATTTATCCTTGGTGTATGATTATAGTTTAATTAGTTGGTTCCGACGAGAAGATACTTTTCCCCTTAAATTTCCACCATTTTTCTCAATCTTTGTTTTTATTAAGGTAAAACCCATTACTGCGCAAGTGGGCTTTGGTCTTTGAGATACAAGATCAAAGATCGAAAGAAAATTACGTACTAGCCCATACGTGCCAAGATAAATGACAATTTCAAAGTGCTATGATATTGGGACAAAGAAAATCAGACACCTCGAGAGGGATCATTGTCACTTCAAAATACTGCATCAATATTAACTCCAATTAAAATACAACATATATAAAATTAAAGTCAACCGTCTACTTTTCATGCTATTCCCTCGAAATAATCGGCAACCATTTGTCAATCACCGCGGTCTTTGGCTAATCAAATCTATAAATTAATTTTAGTGAATATTGAAATATTATCGTACGAACTATCCCTTGTGATTGAATCGAACCCTGACCAATCTTATAACGCAATGGTTTCGTTCTGTATGAGTTGTATAATTCTTTAACAGAACTAACTTGTAAAAAAAAAAAAAAAAAGGGTTACTGAATGAATATCTCATATAATAAGTGGATTTTGTTAATATTTTGTATAAATATAATTACTGATATTTTTCAGTAAATGAATTTTATATGGTGATTATGTAAAAGCTGTATATGCAAGGCAATAAAGAGGTGGGCGAATTGAATTATCGCCCAACAATTTATTTCCCAGAGAGGTTCATCACTACAGGTGCAAGCACATACAATTTCCTAGCTCTCTCTGACCAGGGAACAAGACAAGGCGTCAAGCACCCTCAGTGTACAATAGCATCAACCAGCCTTGAAATTGAGTGGGCTTATTCCAAACTTACACTTCAAAAACAGAGTCGGAAAGGTTAATGCTAAGGCCCAAAGCGTTGTAGCTGGACTTCTCTTCTTATAATCACTCATCAGAGACAAACAGGCACAGGAAACATTATAATTTTATTTTTTTTTAGTTCCACGCTCACAATATGGAATTTTGTTTGTGTTCCAGCATGTACTGTTTCCTGTGCTCATACCTGGGGAGAAGAAGGCCACCACGCCCTTACGCCACTTACCATCCTACTGAAATTTACGGTAAACTATTTCATGAACAACTTTAAATTGATTTATGTAAATTGTACAAAAGCACACAAAAGAAATTGCAAAGGTAAAATCCGAAAGGGAAAACGAAATACACATATTAACAGAAAAACTAAAGGAGGAGGGGTTTTACTGTACCCCTCCTCACGGTATACTAATAATTGGAATAATAATTTTTTAATTTTATTATTAAATATTAGGTTTATTAGATATCATATTTTATAATTTTTTTAATTTATTTTTATAAAATTATCTCATACTCAAGATTTAAATTTCAAATTTTATGGGTTGACTTGAGTTTTTTCTATTTTTTTAATTGATTGTTTTTCCAATTTTATTATTCAATATTATATTTATTTGGAATTAGAATTTGTAATTTTTATTTTATTTTCTTTGAGGTTATCCTCATTTCATTACTAGGATCACAGGTTTAATGGGTTAACAATAGTTAACTCGAGTTTTTTTATGTTATCTTTTAATTGATTTTTTTCAAATTAATCTTTTAACACAAGATCGATTGAGAATTAAGCTTCATAATTTGTTGTAATTTTCTTTCTATTGAGTTATCTTGATACCATGATTTGATCGCGGGTTTGACAAGTTAATTTAGGTATTGTTTATGGGTTTTTTAATTTATTTTTTTCAATTTCATCCTTCAATATTATATGTATTAGAAATTGATCTTATAACTTAGTATGTGGATTGTCATGATGACATAGGTTGATTCAAATCAATTTAATATGTTGTTATCTCAATGTTTATTAAAAATATTTTATCTTAAATATTTATTTTAAGTCAAACTATGTTTTTACCAGTCATCTAGATTGTCTATGGACCTGCCAAGATGATCAAGTTACAATGAATCAATTCCCATGTGGTTTTAATTTTTTTCTACTTGAAAAAAATACTAGCAATGCCCAAATATTTTTTTCCATTATTTTCTTTTACCTAATCAACAGTGTAGCGCGAAATAATAATCTAGTTAATATATATTAAAAGAACTTGTCTTAATAATCTAGTTAATATATATTAAAAGAACTTGTCTTTTCATCGCATCGATGAACAATGAAAAGCCAAGAATATTTTTATTTTGGTCCTCAAAATTTTTTAGCACTTTTTTTTAATTCTAACTTATTTTTTTAAGAAAATTAATCCTCTAACATTGGGTTTACTGGGTATAAAACTTTATAATTTATTTTAATTTATTTTTTATGTAGTTATCCTAATCTTATAACCCGCATCATGAATTTTACGGGTTAGCCATGTTGTCTCGAGTCATTTTTGTATCCATCATTTAATTAATTTTTTTCAATACCATTCTTTAACATTGAGTTGATCGGGGACCAAACATTATAATTTTTTTTCCGCTTTCTATAATATTATCCTAGTCTTCTAACCCAGATTTGTTAAGTTGACTCAGAGTTATTTTTGTTATTTTTTTAATTTCATAATTTAATATTAGGTTGATTAGGAATTATGCTTCATAATTTATTTCAACTTATATTTTATGAAGTTATCTCAATCTCATAAATCAGGTCATGGGTTTGGTTGGTTGAATCATATGGTTTTTTTAATTGATTTTTTTTTTAATTTTTCCATTTAATATTAAATTGGTTGAAAATTGATTTTTATAATTTATTTTAATTTTCTTTTGATAGGGTGAACTTGAGTTGACTTGACTCGATTTTTTAGTTAAATGTTGTTTTCAACTTCATCACTCAAAATTGGATTAATTGAAAATTTAGTTTCGTATTTTTTATTTTATTTTCTTTCTATAGTATTATCAAGGTCTTATAACCTAAGTAGCAGTTTTAATATGTTAATCAAAGTTAATCTAATATATTTTTATTTTAATATTTTAAAAAATATAGTCTTGTTTTTTTTATAAATTAAGCTATATTTTATTGTTCATTTTAATTTTTTTAAATTTATTAAATCGATCAGGTCATATTAAGTTAATTTTTATATAATTTGTTTTTGTCAAAAACATATTAACGTCTGGATAATTATGTTAAAAATTTAATTTGCCTCACACCACGCACAACAAAGCGTAGGAAATAATCCAGTTCAAGTCTAAATGAGTGGCACAACACGCTTGATAAGTTTTTATAAATCTGACATGGGAGAAAGATTGTTCAACAATAATAATAAGTTTAGTCAAGGAAAACAAGATTTGCATCCAATCATGGCGATTATGTACAAATCAACCGGAATCAACAATGCAGAGAACTTGCACACCTTTAGATAAACAGGAAAAAAATTAAATTTATATTTATCACTCATCTACAGATTCATATTGCATTTTAAGTAAGAAAAGATTTGAAGAACTCAAATCATCTGTTAGTCGGCTCATTTATGCCTAAATGGACCTTTTGTATGGCTTTTTCTGGGAAGAAAAAAGAAGATGAGCATTTTTGAAACATTGTTCTTCATTTGGAATTATGTTGCGAATACGAGAGTATCTGCTCTGATTTGATTTTATATTTTTTTATATAATTTGAATTTTATTCCAAATTCAAATATTTCCTGTTCCGAATATAATAATTAATTTAATTCAATTTACATGATTCTAAACCACCTGTAAAAGAATTTAATAAGTTTACTAAATATTAACTTCAAAGTTTAAATCCAAAATATTATGTAAAAAAAATTCTTAATCACCAAACAAATTTCTTGAAATTAAGAAAACATGATAATGATCATTAGTGATCCACAAGGCATGATTAGTGAGACCCCGGGGGCTGTGGTCCTTTAAACCCACATATGATTAAAAGGAAAGCACCTAACTTCATTTCATTGATTTTTGTTTTTTATTTGATAATAAAAAATATTATTGGACTATTTTGTAGTTTTTGTATTTTTATTAAAACTAATTTTTCTCTCTAATTTTTTTTAAAAATACAATGCATATTCAGAATAATTTAATAAATATTTTTAGGTAGTGTTTGTTTTTATGGTATTATTGTGCTTTTGAAAAAAATAGATTTTTTAATTTTTTCTTTAAATTATTTTATTTTGAATTAATTAGATAGGCTCATGTAAAAAAAAAAAACAGAAAATATTATTTTTATATATTTTTAAATAAAAAATAATTGAAAAAACAACCATCATTACATTATCAAATTATTATATCTTAAATGCTAAATTCTTGATTTAAACTCATAAAAAGAGAGAAAGCAAGTTTTTTTAATCATTAAAAAGAATTCCTTAGTTATTTTAATGATTCAATTCACCCGATTGAGGAGAGGGGAGGGGGGTTGCTTTTCTATTTAAACAGCAAGCATATAGCCATCCGAAAGAACATTGATGGCACAAGAAAATGGAGGCATGACATTACAAAAATAAAAAACTACAAGTGATTATTCTTTTAATGTTTACCAAAACATAAATTGTGGATAGAAAAAAAGTAAAGATAATTTTACCCCTTATTAAAAAAAAAAAAACTGGATAAGCATGCAATTGAAAATATAGATATATTTTTTTATATAGGATAAATTCAACATTAGATATTTGATTGGAGGCAAAATAGTACGTGACTTTCTTTTTGCTACAGTATAAATATTATTTTTTCCTTTAGGAGCATAAAAAATAATCCTGAAGTAAGGGACTCTTTTATCTTTTTAGATTAAAAAGGAACAAACAAGAGTACAATCATACCTTGAGAGGAAAATAAATATACTCGCAGAAGCGCTTATTCATCCTTTTATTTTATTGAAATAGTTAAATAACATAATTATTCTTGGAATTTAAAATATCAAAGGCTAATTACGAGGGTATTTTGATCTCTTTAGATTGATTTTTTTATTCTTAGACTTTGACAGGGGCATCTTGGTAATTAACTTTTATTCAATTTGATCCCTCTATTTTTAATTGCTTTGTTTCTGTGTTTTATATTTTTCTTAATTTTTTTTTATAATTTTATCCCTTTCTATTTTTTGATTGCTATATTCTTATCTTTTTCTTGATTTATCTTTTTTTATTCAATTTTATCCGTCAACATCTAATTTCATTTCGTTTTTTATCCAATTTTCTTTCCTCATTCTTTCATTAAATTATTTTTTATCCTTTTCTTAGTTTTTTTTTTATAATTTAGCCCCTAATTACCCTTTATTATTTATTTTTATGCCATATTTGGTTTGCATTGTTTAGGTTTTAAATTGTTTTATAATTGCATATTTTACTTTATTTATTTATTTTTGGTGGCTACATTTCAACATGGCAAACTTTATTAAAAAATAACTTTTTTAAAACAATTCATTGTTTATCATTTGGTTATTAAGCTCTTAGTTTTATTATTTGTTATGTTTTTTTTTTTTGTTGTGTTATCACATACTCATATTCTAGATAATACATTAGTCAATTTAAAAATGGTTGCCTTAATTTTTTTTTCATTAGTCTTTTTATGATTTTTTTTTTAAATTTCATACTTTGGCTTTGAATTATTGTCCCTTAAGCTATGTAATTTTTCAATTTTTTTTTCTTTTAGGTTTATCCCAGTTACATGTTAATCAAATTACCTAAGTTAACTTGCATTTTCTTACCCAATATTTTTTTATTTAACTTTAATCTTTTTGGCAGATTTTTTTTTAATTTTTTTTTTTCAATCTCATTTGCCTTGAACTTCATAATTTTCTTTTCTTTTCTTTTTGCAGGTTCTTTCAATTTTATATCAGGGGTTGGTTTTTTAGTTAATTTAATCTGGATTTTCTCAGATTATTATTATTTAAATATCTTTTTTTAGCGTTGAAAAAAGTTTGGTCCAGCCGCAAGCCACGTATACAGTGAAAACGATGGCATATCACGAAAGGAAATATAGCACACAAATACAAGGTGGTTGGGCTACCAGATCTATGTGTGATCGTTTGTTTTTGTGATCCTTTCTGCAAACTGTAATATAATTTGACATGTTTCAGAAAACCCATGTAACAGGAGTGCATGTCTAGAACATTATACCAGTCAAGGTTACACAGGAACCATGATTCAATTATACATGTTTTACCTAATATTATTTCCATTTCTTTATCTTATATTTTGTTGCTTCACAAGCAATAGCCATGCATTCCCTCACAATCTCTCTAGCATTATCAAATCCATCTCCATTCAATGTCGTGAAAACCAAAGGAAAGCATTGAACTTCTACAAATGGGCAGGGCAGACAAGTTTTCTTAAAAGTAATCCACAAGAACAATTATCAAACACCCTACCTCTTAGGAGTTGGAATCCCCCGGCCAACAAATCTCTTGGGGCCATAGGATGAGAGCAGTGTAAAGGCTGCTTTCGGGATAAAAGGACTTGGTCTAGGGTGCAAAAGCTAGCCCAGGATACCCTGCAATTCAAAAAAATAGAAAAAATCCTAGCTCCTAGGCCTTGATGGATAATACTGGTTTGGCATGGACAAAGCCAAGTAAATGTAGTTGAGAGTGCCTATACAAGGATTGTTGATCCAAAGATCGCACTCACTGGGAAAGGAAAGGCTCAGGCTGAAGAATGTGGTAAGAGATTTTCTACAGGTGAAACACAAAGGGTAGAAGGAAGATGGGCTAATGGGGAAAGTGATGGGGTAGAATGAGAGAAAAAGAGGGAGAGCGTGCTGGGTTGCATCTGCCAATAGTGATTTAGGATTAGATGAAACTTTGTATTTATATTTTTTTTATACAGTTGGTTCAATTTCAGTTGAACCGGTTCATTCAATTTCAGCTTTTTAAAACTGAACCGGATTGAATGGTTCTTGTTTTTAAATTGGTTTTCTTGGTTTTTTCTCTGTTCAATTTATTTGATTTTTTCTCTCTCAATTTTCTTTGTTTTCTGGGTCTATAGTTTTTTTAACACCCCTTTGATACCATATGAACATCGGCAGAGGGAAGCGCTCACAAAACCTTGTATTGAATTATTTTCGGAACCCTGGATTTTGGCATTGCTCTAGGAACCTTTTAACAGCTTTTGCCACAGGATTGTTATAATAAACAGTTAAGACTCTTAACTCAAGGCAGGAAATCGCACCAGTACCTTTTCCTAGCACGTGTTTCCTGGAAATAGTAAAAGCTTCACTTTTTTAATGTGGGATAAGAATCCCTCAGAAGGATAGAGCAAAATCAACAGCCATTCTGAAAATGAACTGAACAAGACAGTCACATATTCTCTCCCCAACAAAATCCCTAGAGAAGTCATTCCCGGGAACTACGAAAACGAATCACTTTACTGATGTAATAAGAAAAGCATCCCCTAAGGTGATTCAAATTCCAATGACAACAGCCTTTAAGTTTCCGCGAGATCATCCAGTTACAAGTCTTCGAGATCATTCCGCGTGATCATTAGTTTCATCATCAGGTACTCTTAACTTGTGTAAAGCTGGACGGTAGATTTGCAAATTGTCAAACCTTGACTTGAAGTCTAAACTTTGTTTCAAGATTCTCGACCACAAAGCATATACATGAGGTTTTTTCGGGCAACAAAGAAAGAAAAATACTCGCAGGTTCGCTTATCACCAGCTGAACCACGAATTAACGGGGTTATAAGAGATGAGATATGACAAGTTTCTACGAAGTTCAGTTCTGCCTACTACTATTATTAACCAGCATATAAATTCGCTAGTATTAACACTGTGAGAGCAGATTGCATTTCTCAGCAACTCTAATTATCCCATGAGTAGCTGCATTGTGAAAGACACCAAGCAGTCCACAGTATTCTGTCATAAAACCAACACTGATCATGGTTTTCATAAAAAAGAAGAAGAAGAAGAACATCCTTTCAGAAAAGTGATCTTTCACTCAAAACGATGATCATAATTTAAAGAACAAGGTTATATATGATGATTTGCATATATACATAACCTAAAAAAATAACACGCAGTAAGAAAGATAGGTATCGAATTAAAGTATCAAGTTGAACAAAAGAAGCAATCTCTATTAATGTTTAATCCCAATAAATTATGGAAGTTGCACCCAAATTCTTTCAATCTTCTTCCAGACTAAACCTGGGTAATTTTCAGGATTCAAAACACATCATCCACCTCTATGCAATTTGAACTCCAACATGAATTGTTGGTCCTGGTTTAGAAAGGAAGATGAATGAGAATCGTTGAAATGCAGTCGGGACCAAACTGATCACAACTGGACCTATAAGAAACCATCACCTTTTCACCATCATATCGTGCATTGTGGAAGCTCTAAATCTTTATGAGTTCTCAATGGTTGCAGTGGTAATTCTTATTGGCCGTGTCCTTTCGTGCTCACCACTACGTCTCCAAAATGCCCTCCTCCACCAAACCTCAAATCCCCTTTGTATATTAGGACAATCTTCACCAGAATTCAGAAACCGATCAAACCAAGCAAGCAAAATATCCTGCTGCCAAGCAAGCGGGAGAGTTAAAATTGTGTTACTCAGACCATCCTCGATCAAATGTCGATCAAGGCCCTTTGATGCCCTCCTCATCCAGCCAAAATCATCATAAAATGGCACCAACCATGTCTGTAGAAGTAAGCATCTTGCTTCCTTTGATGCCAACAGCTGCCCCTTTCCGATCCCAACAAACAGCCTAGCTGTAACTCTACTAACCTCATACCTATGAACAGCTGGAATTTTAGAATGTACATCAGATAATTCAGATTGAGAGGCCCATGTTTTCAAAAATTCCTCAGCAATCTGTCTATCAATCAAAATATCCAAAATCCAATGCAAGTTATCTGCTTGTCGTGCAATCAGCCCAACGTCATTCAAATCCCCTGAGGCTGCACGGAGAAAGTGGTCTTGAAGCAATTGCAAACACCCATTGCATGCCAAGTACAGTGACTCTTTCCGAAGGTCATTCTGAGAAGAATTCTCGCGTAGCATCTTTGACACTAATCCTTTCATCTCACGCCTCGCTTTCTCATCTTTGCCTTCCAGAACTACATGTAAAAGCTTGAGAAGCACTTCTTCGTTGTCACTACTATCACCAGAGCCATGAGTAACTTCAACAGAAACCCTCTTCAAAACTTCGCCTGCTCCAACCCCTTCAAGGCGAAGCTCCGATAACAGCGAAGCCACCTTCTCTTCTTCATCCTCGGCCCACGGAGCAGCCTCTAAGTACTCCAAACAAGATAAAACCCCAGCATCAAAACCAATTGCTGCAGAAACCTAAAATAGAAAAAACACAAAACTAACATATTAAGCACCTCATAACCCTAACCAACCATCCATATTCCCAAAAATTCAATCAACAAAAAAGATCAAAACTTTCAGAAAACAAAAAACAGCCTACATTTCTTCAACCACAAAAACATTATAACTAATAAACTTTTTTACTCTGCTGATCTATTTCCACAGTTCCTCCTCAACTAAAACTATCAATATAAAAAAATACTAAATTTAGTTTCTATTTCGACGGTTTCTAACAAAAAAAAAAAACAAAGACTTTACCTTTAAAATACCAAGAACTCTAGACACATCCTCTTTCATAAGCTTCCTTCTCAGATCCTTACAATACATTAACCTCAACGTCTCAATATAAACTTCAACATCGTCACAATCAGCAATCTCGACGACGTAAGGAGTCGAGATTCTTTGTTGCTTATTAGACCACTTATCCGATAATTTCAGTGCAAAAAACCGACTATGACCCACCAAGATCTGCCTATGCACATCCATTGAAACGCAAATCCCATCTTTAGAAGTCAATGTCAACTTCACATCACTAGAATTCGAATCATTAAACTGATTACCAGGACTCCTGTTTCCTAAAATGTCAGTTATACGTTGCAAGATTAAAGCTTGCCTATCTTGAACCGACATTTGATTGCTCTGGGTGTTTCTGCAGCTGATATTTCCATTGTAGGCGTTAATGGGCATCTGGGTTATAGTTCTGGGTTGCATTTCGGGTTCACTAGCCATCATTTCAAAAAGGGTCGGGCTTGACCGGGGTTTATGATCAGGTGGAGGTGACATAGGATTTAACAGACCAGCAGTGAGTGCAGAGTTAAACTTAGTAAAACTAGAAGGGAAAGATGAGTGTTCATTTGGAGAATAGTAAGACGAGACGGGAAAGAGGGGTGTTCATTTGGAGAAGCAATGTGGTGGTGGCCATTTGTCAGTGTTGTTGTTGTAAAGTCCATGACTGGTGACAGATTTCCTGGAGACAACTGGATCTTGAATTTTGAAGATAAAGTTGTAACCGAATCGAGTTGAGTACTCGGGTTGATGGGCAAACGGGTTTTTTGCGGAGGTGGCGATGGTGGTGGAGGAGGTGGAGGAGGGAGAGGTTTAGAAGCTGGACAGCACCAAGTGTTATCTGGGGAGACTATAGTTGGTGGGTCAAGTTTCCGGGTTTGGGCCAAGTACGCAGACCCAGAGTTATTATTTGTGGTGGCGGAGGCAGAGGAGGAAATGGTGGTTTCGCGGTATTTACGGCGTTTGGGCTTGATGGGCTGAGCTTGGACTTTAATGTGCTGAGCTTTCGTGGTTGTTGTAGCAGCAGTAGTAGAAGTGGCAGCAGTGGCCATGGGAGTGATTAATTTTAAGTGTCTATATTTGTTGTCTTCTAGTTGAGGGCATTGGGCAAATGGAAGAGGGAATGGTGGGTGATTTTTTGTGGGGATTTAGATTAAGATGTGAATTAAAAATGGCGATTGCTTCGAGACAGAAACAGCAAGGAGTGAATGATACGGCATTTATGTATGTGAACAACGAAGGAACATTGGGTCTCTTTATACCTCACAATTCACAAAGAGATGAGATCTAACCCTCCCTTCTGTTTTTGTTTCAACGTTGGACGCAAAGTCGATTTCCCCTCCCTTTTCTTTTATTTTTTGGGTGGCAAATTCTATTTTGGCCCTTATGTATTAAGTAATGTTTTATTCTGATACTTGTGGTTTAAAATATTCCTGTATTAATCCTAAAATCTGATTTTTAAAAAGAAACCTTAATGTGTATGTTTGTAATTAAATTCCCAATGATACACTTAAATGCATTAAAAAAAAAACAACGTATAAGATTTTTTGATGTTCCTATCCCATCTTCTCCTTCCAAATTTCTATATATGTGAAAGCATTCCAGGAAAACAAAATGATTTTTTTTATAGAAACCATAGAGTTTCCCTTGAAAATGTTAAAACTACGTATGCAAGAATTGAAACATTTAGAAACCTAGAGGGGTCAAAATATAATTTTACCCCTGTGGGGGCGGGGAATGGAATGGAAACTCTTTTTTTAAAAAACAAAATAAATAAATAGAAAATTAGGAGTCCGCCAGGTGAGCGGTGACTTTTGAATTTTTTAAACGACCTAGACAAGATAGGAAAAATGCAAGGAGAGGGCCCACCACAGAAGCTGACAGTGCTTGATTTGTTTGATGATGCCTGCCTGGTGCTGCAAATGTGCTTGCGGTGATGCCTTTTTCGTGGTTCGTTGCTTGAATTGGTGGGATTATGCCAGTTGTTATTGTATTCAATTAATATAAAACTTGGAGTTTAATTAAGTATCAGTTATTGGGTGTGGCACCCACTTTTATGATTTTGAAAAAATCTTATTTATTTATTTATTTTCCAAATAAAAAATTAAAAAAAAAACAATCTATTACTAATTTAATTAGAGATGATTAGGAATCAATGGTATTGTTTATTTTGTGTGGGCATGACTCGGTTAGGAAGGAAAGAGGGGTCCATGCTACCTTAACCTTTATGAGGTCTCATGTCATGCGTCCATGGATTGTTCTACAGAGGTCCACCCTTGCAGAAGAGATGCTGGGGCCATTTTAAAGATTGATGGGGTCATCTGTTAGAGAAGGACAGACAAATAGATATGGGGCTTGATGCCATATTTATTATGCAGATGCACCCATGAGGTGGAGCTTCGAGGGCATGCCTGTGATTCTAATTTCATCTCAACGGAAAACAAGCATCATCATATGTATCATAGAGGGATGCCATGAGTCTTGTGGCCAGTGTCTCCCCCCTCCCCCCCGTGAAGGCGTTCCTTCTCATGGGCTCTACGTATTGGAATCTTATGGCTTCAGCCTTTGAAGGACACGTGGCTTAGAAAAGTCGAATCCAAAAAACCTTGAAGAGTGAGTTTGGACACTTTGTCTTGAGTGGGCCAATCATGGGTGTGGGTCGTGACCCACGTTGGACATTTTGGTCAAGCCCGACAATCGAAAATGACATTGCATCCTTCTGAAGGGAAATGATGGACAGGATTGGATTAGACGGTAATCATCCTCCATCAAATCATGATCAAATTCATTATCAGGAGTCTCAATCGTTGATAAGCGTTGTCAGCCTCACAAACAAATTGGCTTTCGTGTTCCAGCCCCTAGGAGATTATGAGTGTTCTTGTTACGAATGGAAGTCCACCTTATCACATTGGTTTTTGCTCCCATGGTCGGCGTAATAAGTTTTTGACGTTTTGTTTTCAAGCCATCTTCTTTTTTTAAAATAATCGAGCGACTTAATATATATAGACACACACACTATTAAACCGCATTTAATAATAATTTTTTTAACAAATTTATGAACTAAATATTTTTTATAATATAGAATTTCTTATCCCACTCACGATGTCATATAAAAATTTCTTATGACCTTGATGAGGTAGACCTAGATATTTTTTTCTAATAGTTTATGTCTATTTTATATATATATATATATATATATTGAAATAGTATTTATTTAAAGAAAAAATAACAAAAGCAAGGTCAATGAACATCAACATTTTCGGTTTATTATGCATATTTATGCTCCAAAATGATATTGATTGGAAGAAAATTACTAAAATATTGATGAGTATTAATAAAAAGACTTGACTGAGAATATTCTTTTGAAATATTTGGGACCCAATTAAAAAGATTTACAGGTTTTGAACTCAATTGAGAAAAGAATGAATATATAGAGTTAAAAATAAATTGAGGTATGCCCTAAGAATGTCAAGTGTACTTGAAAAGATTAGTATTTGTGAATCCTGATGGGTGCAGTGGCGGGACAGGAGTAATTAAGGCTCCTGCAAGTTTTTTGTATTTTTTCCGGCTCCCTCCAACAAAGAACTGTTAGAATTTCCTAGAGTAATATGCGTTTTAAAATGAACTAATATTTATAATTAGGCCTCATTTACACAGTTGCGGGGATAGCTCAGTTGGGAGAGCGTCAGACTGAAGATCTGAAGGTCGCGTGTTCGATCCACGCTCACCGCATACAAAGCTTATGTTTTCCTTTTTGGATCTTAGTAATGAAGACATGCCAAATGGGCCTTACTTTCCTGGACGTCGACCCGTAATTTACTGGACCCAAAATGGGCCTGCTCATTATGGCTATTGATCATTGAAAGGGCAAAGGGCCTAAGAGATGGAGTATTTTGGACTGGATTATCAATTTGATAGCTTAAAGTTTATACTTTTCTTGCGCAATGATATAAGCAATGTCTAAATAGGAAATATGGGCCTCCAAAATCAACTAAAAAGATTTTGTTTTATGAACTCCATTGAGGTTTTAATGGTCAATAGAGATAAGGCCAAGCACAATGTCACATGATTTCACATTGCAATAACATCATATTCATAAAGATGCAGCAGATCTGGAAGAGACATAATTTGGTTTCCTTGGGCTATTTCATAAATGGCTGCTGCATGCATAAACAATGGAATATGACTATGTCTTGTTGGGTCACATGAGTTCATTTATAACTAGCTATTTAACTTGTATTCTATCTTAAGCTATCTTAAGCTGTATATGTTTTTTTTCAAAAAAAAAAAGAAAAAGATAAGTGGGTATGCAAGCTTTTTCGACACCTTTTCTTACATAAAAATCTTGAATATAAATTGAAAAATTTATGAAAGCATTTTAATAATTTTTTATTAACAATAACTAATAATAAAATTAAAAAAATTCAAGAGATAAATCTAAATTAAAATATTTTATCCTCAGCGTGAACAATTTATCTAATTTTATTCACTAACAATTATTCTTTCTATTTTTTAAAAAAATCAAAATAAATAGGGAAAAAGCCCTTGAAAATATGGAATCAAATAAAAAAAAAATCAGCCCAAGTCAATCTTGGATAGCATGATAGAAATTTAACTTGGACATTGAGGGACCAACTATCCCATATTAGCTTATAAGACTTGTGTTTTAAATTATAAGATTAGAATTATTCGATAGAGAAAAAACTGAAGATAACCATAAGGCTAATTTGTTTGTTATGTATATATATATATAGGGCTAAATGAGAAAGGAAAAATAATTAAAAGAATGAGAATTAAATAAAAAAATAATATATAATAAACTTGGATTAAAGGATAAAATTCAAAAAAGTAAAACTTCTACAAAAAATCTATGAAAAAAATAATAAACCAAAAGAATAATGATTAAATTTGAGAAGAAAAAAATATGACAAATTAGAATTAAATGGTAAAATTAAAAATAAATGAAACTTTTATAAAAGGTTGAAGAACAAAATTTAGAAATCAAAACAATAAAAAATAAAATTGAAATACCAAAAAAAGAGAGGAATAATATATAGTTTTCGAGGGAGAATAAAGAGGTAAAAAAACATCTAGTGGCAATAAATTGTCCAACTGCCTCTATCATGCACCGTATAAGAAAAAAGTGAATGCAGCAATACATCCAATAACATAATAGAAGCACAAGTTTGGTCACCAAAAAGCACCATATATGTTTCTCTCATGATAGTGTATGTCCTTTCGTAACAATATTTTTTTATTTAAATATTAATTAATTATTTTAAAAAGATCAAATTGCTCTCAATGGTAATGGAAATAACAAAAATAAAAAAAACATTTGTGTAAAGATTAAAAAGCTCTTGGGCAATGAATGATTTTTTTAAAAAAAATTCAAGGATAAAGATATTTTTTTAATTGTATTTAAAAAACAAAAACACACTAAAAAAACACTCTGGCCAACAAGTTTAATTTTTTTTTGAGATAATTTAGCATTTAAAAATTAAAAAAAACACATATAATCTTAAACAATCTTTTAATAATCAATTACACATAGAAAGGATGAAATTACCCGAACACCATAGCATCCCATTTTTTTCTCTCTTAAAGCTAAAAAAATGAATTTTGCTATGGTAATAAATAATTTTTTATGTTTGTATCTATAGTGTTTTCCACGCACAACAGGGTTTCTTTTAATTTAAGGGGCTAGCTCTAGAAAATATTACAATACATGCACCTGAGAGGAGAAATAGCTAGCCGCCGTCGATGAAGAAGATCAAGGACGGGTCACAGGCTCACATGGGTTCATATATGGCCAGATTTATGCACTTTTGGAGAGAAGAACAGGCATCTCACATGGCAAGATGACCCACAGTCTGACTTATGTCCCAGCTGCTGTCGTTTTAGTCTAGAAATCTGCCATCGATCACTTTCGGCTTTTTGCTCTTCACGGGTTCCCAACTTGCAATATTCTCTTGCTCTTGACCTGGAGTATTAGATGACTGCGTACGATCTCAGCAATATTAACAAAGAAACTAGCACAGGAGGCACATTTACTGTAAAAACGGTGTTTTGTGATTTTCTTATACTTTTTTTTTGGCACACATGTTGCACAACTGTGTTATTTTTTAATACATGTCTTTCTTTCACTCAGGCTTCTTCATCCTTAATTTAGGAGAATTATTAGTGCTGTGAAGTTCTTTTTCCCTCATTTTTAATTTTTTTTCCTGCTTTCTTGGCAGCCATCATCCCTCTGGACTGAAGATTTCCTTTGATCTGATTTCATGTGATCATGGCTCTCTCTCCAAATGGTTCATAAATCAAAGGCAAACTCATAATGGTATCATCAATGGAATGGATGTTGTTAAATTGCAACTAACACATCATCAAATACAATCCCATGTGTTTTTCAGCTCCTTTCCACACGATCTTGGATGAAAAAGAAGGAGGTCGATAGTTTTGTTTTAGTGATTTTCATCTCTTCTAGTTTTACTTTTCTCTCTTTTTTTTTCTATCTTGAGTTTCTCCCGACCATTCTATTATTTTCCTATTCGTTTCCCACCTTCTCTACTATTAACAAAACACAAAGATGGTGGTTGTTCTTCGCAAATAAATTAAGTAAAATTTTTAATTCATTAAAGTTTTATTCTTTGATAATTCTTTGATTGATTTTTCAGATCTTTATAAGAACTCATTGGTCGATTACTTGCCAGATTGGTTGATAAAACCAACGTGTTTAAATAAAGCATTTCAATCATTGGACCCCATGATACCTTGTACCAAGTAATTTATGAGTTCAAAGTTTTAATCTCTAGATAATATTAATGTAGTTTTATGCATGAATAATATTGACCACTTTTGAATTTGGTAATTTTAACTACATTCCATTTATTAATTTCCCTATTTGATAATTTAGCTATTGTAAAAATAAGAAATAAATTTGATTTTTTTGGTCATTTTATATGTAATAAAACTTTTAATTATAAGTTTTTGGTCCAACAACAATTATAACTATAATTTTTATCAAACATATATTTCACCTAAACCAATCATAAGTAAAAATGTTTTTTTCTAAATTATTTTTTACAGATAACAATTATAAAGCTATTGTAATATCCATCTTAAAAGGAGACTCATTATTAGATCTAGATGCTAGAAGAGAAAAACATTGAAAATATAAAATGTTAAGAGATGTGGGCTCTTAGAACCTGCAAGAGTAAGTTGTTAAAAAATAATATAAATCATATCTTGAGACCTCACATAACAGCTTAAGTTATTAGGTTGAGATGATTCTTTGATATGGTATCAGAGTCTTAATGACTAAGTGATTACGAGTTTAAATCTTACCATTCTTATTTATTTAATAAAAATTAATCACAAAGTAACGTGAGCCTGTACAAATTTCAAGTTTAAAGGCCTTTTATTTTAAAAAATATGTTAAAAAATAATATAAATTATATTTTAAAATCTCACATAACAGCTTAATTGCATTGAGATAGTTTTTTAACACAAGCACAATGACAACCAAGGCAGGGAATTCAGAACAAAATAAAAGCCGAAGTAAGATACAAATTAAAGGCCACTGTGGTACGAACGATGCTCCCACGTAAATAGAGAGGAAATTAAAGAATATTGGGTAAAAAAGATAGAGATTAACAAACTGATCGTCACTTTATTAATCATTGTTGTTTAATTATTAAATAAAAAAGTCCCTTCTCCTTCCACAAACAAAACGAGAGTACAACATAAAGCATAACCAATTATTATTTAGCTAATTCCGTGAAAAGGAGGAGACATCAACATGTCTGAAAACCTATACTGTTTTTCAAGACATTAATAAGAGAGACATTCTATACAGTGAATATACTTTTATCACTTGTTTCCTACCACTAATTAGCTATAATTTTTTTTAATTAATTCTCTTATGTGTAGGTATCTCTGCCAAGGTATTATAGTACTTAATTAATGAGTATATATATTCTCATTAAAAAGAGAATTAATTAAGTAAGCTCATCTCTAAATAGTTCTGTTATGCCAATATATCCCAGTCTGCATGCCTTGATGCCATATGTTTTCCTAGTCATGTTACTCTGGGTCTCATGGTAGCCTAGTAAAAACATATAAAACCATGTTAAAAAAAAATACAAAACCAAGGATGGTGTAGACATGTAGTGCCAAATCCAATTTCAATAGGAGAAATCACCTTTTGTAGGAAAGATTAGAAATACTAATTTTTTTAATCATATGAATTAAGGTATTGATCAAGTTGTTCCAGAAACCAATTTATGTGAGGATTCTTTCTGCGTGTATGTAAGGCATGTATAATATATGGCATATGCTACAAAAAAACTTCATGGCTTATGTCACGAGGTCAATTTTTCATCTTAAAAATAGACCTCACGCGATAGTCTAATCCCGTTAGACTCAACCTTTCCCTCATCGATTCACTTATGTTTTGCATATGACTAATTTGTCTCACAAACCTAAGAGATCCCAACACTCTTTTAATATCATAA